>NW_016183035.1:1907-5695 GCF_001687245.7 Rhagoletis zephyria | reverse complement strand
GGCAGAAATACACTCGGAGGTTTGCCTTTGCCTGCCGAAGGACGACCGCTGTTAAGAAAAAACTTTTTTTTTAATTTTTTTGCGATATTGCCTTGACCAGGGCTTGAACCCAGACGCTGCGAAGTGGAAGCGCGCACTGCTTACCACTACACCACAACGGCCGATTGGGAAAATAAACTGATCTAAAAATAACAAAACGGTGTACAGATCCATTATCATTATATATTTTAACTATTTTTTTTTTGTATGCTAAACTTTTACCCTAGTAACTTATTCACTGCCTTAAAATATTTATTTAGAACTAAATTTTTCTATTTATGGTAAAATCTATTCCACCTTACACAGTATGCCAGAGTCATATACACATGTATATATGTACATATATATGTAAATTAACGGGCGTTTTGCCTTTTGTTGTAATCTGTTTATGTTTTCATAAATTTCTATGGCTTTTGAATTACTTTTCTAATGATTTCAACTGGCCAATGAGTTTGCGCGTCCATAGCAGTCTTCTCATTTGCAATTACATTATTTTATGGCACTGTTTTTTAATTCGAGAAGCGCATAGCCATTCATATTTATTTTCTCTTTATAATTTTCAACACACAACATATATAAATACATATGTACATATGGATTATTCCATACAATATTTACACCTCAATATTGTTTTTTTTGGGGGGTAAAATATATTTTTTTACATTCTTCATCGAAAAAAAGAAGACACCTGATTTTTTATTTCGTCATTATATTCGAAAATCTCGAAACGAAAAGTCCCGAATTTTGAACTCACAGAGGAGTATATTTTTTCAATTGTTTGCAGTTAATAAAATATTTGTCGGAGAAAATCAGTTAAGGTATCAAAGTTTGCGTAATTACCTCGGCTTTCCATGAGAGTATGAGATAGATTAAAATTTAAAAAAATTTGCATTAAATAATTGCATTTTTTATATTTTTTTTCATTAACTTCATCATGTTTGATTTTTATTTTTTTAAACCTGAATAGTTTTCAAACTTTATGGAGTATGGAGTTTATACTAAAGTTTATGGACGCAAGTTTATGTCGTAACTTCGACAGTTTTGGTGTTTCCATTCTCAAATTTTTACGGCGAATTCCATAATGTTCGACAACTATTCAGGTTGAAAAGAATAGAAATTAAACATAATGAAGTTAATAAAAAAAATAAAAAGCCGAGGTAATTACGCACATTTTGATGCCTTAACTGAATTTCTCCGACAAATAGTTTATTAACTGTAAACAATTTTTTGTTTCGAGGTTTTCGAATATCACGACGAAATAAAAATAGGTGTCTTCTTTTTTCGATAAAGAATCTAAAAAAATATATTTCACCCTGAAAAAAATAATAGAGATGTAAATATTGTATGGAATGACCCATAAACATATATTACGTGCTACATTGCTTTAGTTAGTAGGGCGTTTGGGAAAGTCACAATTTACTGAGCGATCGTTAGGCTCGGCTCTGCAAATGCGCCAGTCATCAACACCAGCTCCTATTCGTACAACAACAATAACAACAACAGCTTCAGTGCCTCCTCCATCAGCATTCTTATCAACGTGCTTAATAACATCATAATGTTCAGCATCAGTGCACCACTTGAGCTTTGCTTGATTACTCAACGCTGGACCTCATCCCCTTTTCTTGGCTCCGCGCTGCAGTCATTGTGCTCGGCATCCGCTTCAATCTGCTGCTGCTTATTTACTCCATTTTATTTCATTTTGCAGTTTGAAAATTTCGCGTGCCTTACCGCTTTCTGGCTGGCTGACTGGCTGACTGGCTGATAGCGTAGATGGCTCTTGAAACTCCTGTTTCCCGCCTGTTCATTTTCNCTTACTAATATACACTGCTTTAGTTAGTCGGGCGTTTGGGAAAGTCACAATTTACTGAGCGATCGTTAGGCTCGGCTCTGCAAATGCACCAGTCATCAACACCAGCTCCTATTCGTACAACAACAATAACATCAACAACAACAACAGCTTCAGTGCCTCCTCCATCAGCATTCTTATCAACGTGCTTAATAACATCATAATGTTCAGCATCAGTGCACCACTTGAGCTTTGCTTGATTACTCAACGCTGGACCTCATCCCCTTTTCTTGGCTCCGCGCTGCAGTCATTATGCTCGGCTTCCGCTTCAATCTGCTGCTGCTTATTTACTCCATTTTATTTCATTTTGCAGTTTGAAAATTTCGCGTGCCTTACCGCTTTCTAGCTGGCTGACTGGCTGATAGCGTAGATGGCTCTTGAAACTCCTGTTTCCCGCCTGTTCATTTTCGCCCAGTAGGCCGCAGTAGCCGCCTTCAAAGGAATCATTAAATTGCTGATTGTTTTGCTTCTTCAGCTTTTTTCCCCAACTCATTTTCATTCTGCTACTCATGGCGTACTTTTGCACTTCATTTTTTCAATAGAAACTTCTGATATTTTGTTTTAACTACCGTCAAACTCTTGGCGGCTGCTTACATCGCAACTTCTCTCATTCGTCCCTCACTCGTGCACACCTGCATGCTTACCGATACCGTTTTATATACATTTGTATGTTCTGTGGTATATATGTAAGTAAGTATGTAAGAATACTTCTACCGCTCTATTTCTTCCATTACTTCTTCATAATGTTGCCGATGCAATGAAGTGGTCGGCTGCGTCGAGTTGCGTCAATTCTGGATGCTTTGTTGCTCTAACTACACCATTCACTGCACTTCGCTCGTTAACGCTACCTATTCTTGGTCGCAACTGGAGTAGCTCACTGTGGATAAAAGCGAAAAAGGGAAACTGTGCGCTTAAGAATTTCAGAGGTTTTATTGCAATTTTTAATTTCTGCTTCCTGCACCGCCCTGCTCAGCTTTTTTTTCTTAAGTTTTTCATGATTTTACATTGTATTTATNCAACTCATTTTCATTCTGCTACTCATGGCGTACTTTTGCACTTCATTTTTCAATAGAAACTTCTGATATTTTGTTTTAACTACCGTCAAACTCTTGGCGGCTGCTTACACCGCAACTTCTCTCATTCGTCTCTCACTCGTGCACTCCTGCATGCTTACCGATACCGTTTTATATACATTTGTATGTTCTGTGGTATATATGTAAGTAAGTATGCAAGAATACTTCTACCGCTCTATTTCTTCCATTACTTCATCATAATGTTGCCGATGCAATGAAGTGGTCGGCAGCGCCGAGTTGCGTCAATTCTGGATGCTATGTTGCTCTAACTACACCATTCACTGCACTTCGCTCGTTAACGCTACCTATTCTTGGTCGCAACTGGAGTAGCTCACTGTGGATATAAGCGAAAAAGGGAAACTGTGCGCTTAAGAATTTGAGAGGTTTTATTGCAATTTTTAATTTCTGCTTCCTGCACCGCCTTGCTCAGCTTTTTTTCTTAAGTTTTTCATGATTTTACATTGTATTTATGCATACTGTAAATTGAAATTTCCATTTATTTCTTGCAGCTACGTTATAGCGATGATCTTAAAAAAGTTTGATGTTGTATTAGTGTTTTTATTGTTGTTGTGCTTATAGTTGGTGCATTGGTGGCATTGTTGAAGCAGTTGGCTTTCAAGATTTATTTGTTGCGCTGAATACATACACAGAATGGTTACACCGAAAGAGATTGTATTAAATTGTCGAAACCGCACGGTATTTAATGCTACGCGTAAATTCTTCATTCAAAAAAAGTGCCAGAGAAGGTGCGGGATTTCACCTTAAGTAACCCAACTTTTGAAATCCATGTCTTCCGATCGGGATGAAATTTGCTCTAATTTTACTCCCAA
>NW_016183035.1:0-1599 GCF_001687245.7 Rhagoletis zephyria | reverse complement strand
TTTATTGCTACGCGTAAATTCTTCATTCAAAAAAAGTGCCAGAGAAGGTGCGGGATTTCACCTTAAGTAACCCAACTTTTGAAATCCATGTCTTCCGATCGGGATGAAATTTGCTCTAATTTTACTCCCAACGTATAGTAGTTATGGCACAAAATTTCAACAATTTTTTTTTTATCAAACACGTTTTTGTAAATTTTTTCGTAAAGGCATATTTCATCGCTCAAATTAAAGCTCAGGTCTTTTCCTTTAAGAGCTTTGTGGTCGCTCAGTGGGATGTGACTTGTTTATCGGTCAAGATAAGCTTTTAGTAGCTCGAAATCGTGTTTTTTTTTTAATTTTTAATATAAATATAACCTGTTTTGATTTTTTCGTATTATTGCGTAAGTGTTTCTAAACCCTAAAGTTAAAACTGATATGAAAAACTAGTTAAAAATACCTTTGCAACGGGTTTTATACCCTTTATACTACAATATCCACAATAATATAGGCCAGCACATTTTAAGTTTGCATTGCGAATGAAAAAATTCACACTTTAACATAGAAAATCTTACTCATACGCCATGNAAATCCATGTCTTCCGATCGGGATGAAATTTGCTCTAATTTTACTCCCAATGTATAGTAGTTATGGCACAAGATTTCAACAGGATAAGTCAAGGACTCTCGGAGTTGGATGTTCTTGATTTATGACATTTAAAATTAAAATAATTTTTTTTTTTTTATCAAACACGTTTTTGTAAATTTTTTCGTAAAGGCATATTTCATCGCTCAAAAGAAAGCTCAGGCCTTTTCCTTTAAGAGCTTTGTGGTCGGTCAGTGGGATGTGACTTGTTTATCTGTCAAAATAAGCTTTTAGTAGCTGGAAATCGTGTTTTTTTTTAATTTTTAATATGCATATAACCTGTTTTAATTTTCTCGTGCTATTGCGTAAGTGTTTCTAAACCGTAAAATTAAAACTTATATGAAAAACTAGTTACAAATACCTTTGCAACGGGTTTTATACCCTCTATACTATTATATCCACAATAATATAGGCCAGCACATTTTAAGTTTACATTGCGAATGAAAAAATTCACACTTTAACATAGAAAATCTTACTCATACGCCATGTACGTCATATCGTATTGCTTGCTCCTATTTCATAAAAAATTATTGCACATTTTCATTAGACCGTTCAAACCGATGCATAAATAATATCGGTTTTCATCGTTATTGGCTTCAAGCCTTTTCGGCCGCAGACATCTTCTTTTCCCACTCTGCTATTTAAGTCAAATTTTTATTACTATTTTGATATTGGCGTAAGGTCCTTTTCTTTATAGGGGCTTGGACTTAAAAGAAAAAGATGTTAAAAAATTTTGTTATAATTGGANGATGCATAAATAATATCGGTTTTCATCGTTATTGGCTTCAAGCCTTTTCGACCGAAGACATCTTCTTTTTCCACTCTGCAATTTAAGTCGAGTATTTATTACAATTTTGATATTGGTGTGAGTCATGGTCTTTCATAGGGGTTTGGACATAAAAGATAAACATGTCAAAAAATATTGCTATATTGTGGCTAGGCTCTTGTTCACCGAAATGAGCGACAGTACTTGACGAT
>NW_016183034.1:0-5695 GCF_001687245.7 Rhagoletis zephyria | reverse complement strand
GCTTCATTTGGCGTTTCCAATTAGCGTCAGTTGGCACAGAGGAGAAACGACTGGCGTGCTTTGCTGAACTCGGCCAAAATCGCTTAGGCGGTTACAGCGCCGAAAAAGAAGAAGAAGAGGCTGTCAAAACACATAGACCACACACATCCCCACTAGCACAAACATTGAAAAAATAGCTAGATTCGTTAAAACTACTGATTTAACTAATTAAGCACTGCAAATTTTTTCTCCACCGTTGAAATGCACAATAAACAGCACATTAACCATTAAGCAAGAGCAAAGAACAAGAAGCAGAGATGCAAAGTGAATCACGAATGTGTCGTGTAAACAGGTTGATTCGCCGATCATAATTGAGAGAGCGAACCACGTGATTCGGTTGTCGTGGAAACGCCGTTTAAAATGACAGTTTTGCCGTTTTCTGCAACCAACTTCACCACTTAACGCCCTGTCAAAATCGGATTTTCCAACCGCTCAGCGTTGACGCCTCGTTGTTTCGGTATGCTTCATACAAATTGTATGGGCATGAGAATTTTTTTGACAGCAAGACAACACTAACGCTTTTGTTTAGGTGTGGCAGTAATATAAACGCATGACGTTTGTATACGCCGTCCAATTTGGTTTTCGGCGCCACATAAAACTAGCTTGCGTGCGTTCCTATTGATTTTGCTAAGAGAAACGTGAAATCAAAATCTCACTGAAAACCATCGGTTGTTGTTGTTGTTGTACCGGCCCCGCTCAAGTCGGCTCATCCATCAACGTTGTCGTCTGTTTCAGCTAAGGGGAGGTAAGGGAGTTTTCGACTTCAACGTGATCTGTCCACAGGGAACGGGGCGTTAGCTGGGTGGGGTGGGGACATGCCAAGAGGTACCGTGAGTCATGTGGCGACTCTCCGCATGCCGGGCACTGGTTGGGCACAACCTCGCTTATTCTGCTCAGGTATGAGTTTAACCTGCTGCAATAGCTAGAGCAAAGTTGGGCTATTGCAATCCATAAAAAAAATGGTAATTGACTAAGCAGATATACAGATATATCTGTAAAAAATATTTCATTCACTTACGAGTTGTATGGGACCAACCGAAATTTAACGACGTGCGTAAAAAGCTAAGTCAATTACCATTTTATAATTATAATTGCCGGAGAGATATCTCAATATCTCATACCATTTATCGCATACCTACCTTTGGGATTAGCAACTATGTTTTCTTTGTTTCTGAGTAGGAAAGAAGAGGTGTTATTCAGAAAAAAGTTGTTCAGGCATAACCAAGCAAAAAGTACAAATTTCGCAACATTTAGAAAAACTTACAACCAATTCCCACTGAAATGGTAGGAGATCAAATGCCCACGTACGAAAATTTCCCTGCGATAAGATTTCGCATGCAAGAAAACTTACAGTAGCAGATGTAGTTATGTATGTAGGTTGGCCGGTAAGCGGCAACTCTTCATCGCACGGATAAAATGAGCATCCCAAACTCTTCGTATCGCAGAAAAAGAAAGAAACCAGAGCTTGCGACGCACAGTGTTTCGACTACATATATGGAGGCAGGTGGAAATAATAGTAAACCTGCACTAATTTCACTGAAACTTTACATGTGCTCTAGTTTTACTTGGAAATAGGGAATTATGAAATTTGGTAAAGATGGAATGATTGCCACGCCTTCTACTCTTGGGGGCGGTAAAATTAAATTTCATCAGATTTCGATGAAATTTAGTTTGTGATCTCTCTTTTATTAGAAAACCTAAATATAAAATATGGGGAAGATTGGATCACTATAACGTCCCAGTCGTTAAATGTGATGAAATTTTGGTTAATTTTTTCCCCTGCTTTTCACTCCCAGAAAATAAAGGTTATGTTATAAAATGACTTAGGTGTAAATACTCGCCTTTTTCCCAATGTCTGGTGAGATTTTTTCATTGTTCGCGAAATTATGCAAAAAGAGGCTGAAAATCAAAAATTAAGAAAATCAAAAATTACATACATTTGCGCAGTCGCGCGCAAAGATCAAATTATGTATTCTAAAACTACATAAAATTCTCTAAAACATTTGTCTAATTTCAAGACCTGACGGTCCGGTACTCACACTTTTTTTACTAATAATCTTTAGCATCTAAATTTCAAAGTAAATTTTTTGGTAAGAAAATAAGAAAGTACCAAATAAATGATAAATACCTTCACCTGAATATTCCACGATGTTAAAATAATTGATTACAGTTGAAAAAGAAACATTTTGTTTAATGGGTTAATCGCTAAAGACAGCTTAACTGATTACTCGGTTTCGCGCCGATTCCCGTATTTCTTTGGAAATGTATCGTTCGTGAAGAAGGGGGTGAGTAAATAACGTGAAATGTGGTATTTGTGACTTTTGCTTTTCCCTCTCTAAGTCCAACCGGTTTTTTTCATCAACTGTCACCATGACTTTTTTCTATCTGCCTCCATATAGTCGAAACACTGTGCGGCGTGTAAATTGGGACGTGTTCACAAATATTTAAGTGTGTGACTCTCCTATATTTTTTTCATTTTTACCTTACAAAATTTGGTGCGTTGATTGTTAATGTTTGAGTTTATACAACTTGTGTTAGTTCGTAAAACCTTTAATGCCGCCGGTGCGGACTCGCAAGAATTTTTTGAAAATATAATAAGAGAAAAATAATCAAAGATTGTATAAGTATAAAGGATACTTTATTTTATTTGCTTGTAAGAACTTAATTAAGTCTGGCACAAAGTAACGTAGATTACCTTTTCTTTAAAATGTTTGTGGACACGGCCGATAGCTGCTGCTTCCACTGTAGGTTTGGACTGTAATAATAACTAACTGCAGTGCGTTCGATACAAGCTTATTTAGGCATATAATATCGTAAGAGAAACACCGGTTGATAGAGCTGGAAAACTATCGATAGTCGTGGCCATCGATAGTCGATAGTCACAACCATCGATAGTATCGGTCGACACTATCGATAGTTTTGATTAATAAGGTCCAAAACTTAAACATAAACAACGTGAGTTGGTTTTTCATTTAATTCAATTTGTTGTTATATTTGTATATATATTTGTTTTTCGCTTAATACTTAAAGTGTGTGTTTTTTCGTATTTTCGTATATTTGTTGTAGCAGATAAAATAAACACTACGCCTGAGGATGCTAAAAAAGTTTCAGCGAAGCGTCGTGTAAAAATTGGAATAAAGTAGCATAAAATAACATAACAACTTTTATTGATATTTCTGTTAAGGAACAAAAGTTTACCAACGATTTTTAGCTTCAAGCAGCATCTGCGCTTTGAAATTATTTGCCTTGCTTTGCTAAATGTCCTTTCCGACATCAAAAGATAAAGTAGGTAGCGCCGGCTTTTACTCTTAAGCTTTGGTTTCCTCAAAAAGCGGTGCCGTAATATTACGACCGTATCATACCGTACGCTATTCTCAACGCTAATAGCGGTACCGCTTCCATGCCCTTTCCACTTTATTATTCAAAATTGATAGAAATATATATTAAATGCTTTTATTTTGGTCAAAATAATTGTAAACAAATTTTCTAATACACCGCTACAATTACGACGTTGCCAAAAAACGTTGATAAATAGTTCTACACGGTCACTGTAGCAGTCAGAAATATTACGGTGTGTATAGCCGTCATCTTAGCTAACATCTGGTAATATTTACATGGCAACGTTTTTGGCAACGTAAAATTACGACCGTTATTTCACGTTACCGATTTCGAGGATACCAAAGCTTTACTGAATAATGTATGTATGAGGAAAACTATCGATAGTGCTTACAAAACCATCGATGTTTTCGATAGTCCAAAACCATCGATACTATCGATAGTGCCAGCGATAGTTTTCCAGCTCTACCGCTTGACATTCGGTAGATACGCATCTTTGCAGCGAATAGCCGAAAGTCAAACAGCACTTCCCAAATGTTGAAGGTTTTTGGCTTCAACAACTTTTAAAGTATTCTGTAGCTTAAAGGGAATAAATCTAAACGTGGCAGGCTTATGTGCTGTCATTAGAAGATAGTTAAAAACAACTTGTTCAAAATGTTACGATGCGTGCACCAAAATGAAAATTCATATTTTTAACCGACTTATAAAACAGGAGGAGGTTATCAGTTCGTCGGAATATTTTTATTTTTTTTATTTTTTTTTTATGTATGTTACCGCATTACTTTGGACCACGTCAACCGATTTCGATAATTCTTTTTTCGGAAAGGTAGTGTCTCAGAGGTGGTCCCATACTAATCTGGTTAAGATCCGGTCAGTGGATATATATATATATATTTTTTTTTTATATGAGAGTTGAAGTCGGTTTTTTTTGCTAAAAATTACTTGTTTATTACCACTTCGTGTGCAATTGGAAAATTTTGCCAAATACGTGTGTGCGCTATTGTACAATATGTATACTATTGAGCTATGATCCTCGTGCACCACTTTTTTTATTTGTTCTTTAAAAAGTTACAGAGCGAAAAATAAATAAGAAAAACTCAAAAAAAAAAACAATATATATTATAACCAAAGGTGTTTTTGTCCATGTCATCAGACCTGCACCGTTCGTTCGATTTTCGAAAGTGAGATGTCAAATAATAGGATGTCAAATAATAGGGATGTGCAGTAAGGTTATTTCTTCAAAAAGAGGTGCCACCAGTTAACAAATTAATTTTAAATTATTTATATTTATATAACACAACCTGCAATAACGCAAATTTGTGTTATTTCCCAATTGCATATAAAATAACACAAATTTGCTTTATTCCATTTCTGGTTGAGCAATAAGACCAACTTTTAAACGTAACAATTGAGTAATAAAGCAAAATAGTGCACATACATATGTAGGTACCCTGCAGTGAAACCCCAAACTAGTCAGGAAAAATTCTAGTTTACAACTGGAATTTCTTGACAGAAACCGAACTAGTTCGGAAATGAGTAGACTTGTATGAAGTAAAAAACGATTTATTCATGCCCTGTTTTATTTGGCTTCGACAGTTTAATACAATAAAGTACACAAAATATTATAACTCATAACTTATTTTTAACTAACATCCATATTCAATATTATTAAAAAAGATAAAAATATTTAAGGACGTTAATTTACTCAAAATTGATACACCCCGGCTTTCGGAATGGTGAGAAACATATACATATTTAATACTTGCGCCGGGTATTTAATTTTCGGTTCCACCTGAACTTAGATTTTCTTCCTTGTTTTAAATAAATTCGAGTGATTACATTTGTATGCAAAAAAACGTTAGAAACATCATTTCTCTACTGCTTCGTCTTTAAAAGAAAAAATATTTAAGAAAGAATTGTATTCAATATTTCTTCGTCCCTTACTTCTATATCTTTGAGGATGTTAAGTAAATCTTTGTTCCCCAGTTTTACTTCGTAAATATGGTTTAAGCTTAAGAAGGATCGTTCGTAGGAAGCAAGAAGTGTTGCGCCTATCTGCAAGATTCGGTATACCTTTAGATTGCAAGCATCAATAGCGTCTAGGAATGGTGTTGGACCATGCTCCGTAGGTATATTGGAAAAATGCATGTAAAGAAACATTATAAAGAAATTCATAAAACCTTAAATCGTATACATTTATATTGGGTAAACTTTGTACATCAACTGTCAAAGTTTTTATGGAAAGTCGTTTACACATTTCTGATAAATTTCTTTAACGATTTCACTGAATAATCTTGATAAACTGAAGCCAATGTAAATC
>NW_016183033.1:0-5695 GCF_001687245.7 Rhagoletis zephyria | reverse complement strand
CAAATTTTTGGGTTGGGTTTTGCTGCCGGCATAGCATGCGATAGGAGGATGTTTGTGGTGCACTGAGGGTATAATTAGTGCAGCAGCAAACCGAAGCAGACGATGAGGATACACAGGTAGAGGTATGTGAGACAATGTATGCAGCGTATAAAACTACGTACATACATACATACGTCCATATGTGTGCGCGCCTTGATGACTTTAGAATGTTTGGGGTTAATTCATTTTAAATTTGAAACAACCTGCCATAGCAAGCAGTCAAGCAGATCAGCTGAACTGAACTGAATTAAACTGAAACGTCCAGCGCGCACCGTCAGCGAGATGCCTTTGCCTTTTATTTGGCATTTTGTTTAAGGTCGTGCAGCGCACAGATGCTGCAGGTGATTTTTAGGGCAGCCATAGCAACAAAAAATTGGTAGCTTCCTGCTAAAACCATAAAAAAAAACCGAGATAAAAAAATATCATTTGTAGCATAGTTCTTAAAAGTAAAGTGAAATTTATTATAGGAAACAGTGGCGCAACCCCGAATTTTCGAAATACACTAAGAACACAGCAGAAGTGGGTGTATTTTATTTTCGATTTGAAAGCAAGTAAAGAATTATAGGTTCACATTCAGATTTATTTTACGCGGCTAATTACAAAGCAAGAAGAGGCAGAAAATTGGCTTATTTTTGTGGTTTATTACAACTCCTTCTACTTTCAGGGACCGATATTTTTTTCTCGATCGGGTTATCTGTGTATTGTTGTTTATAGAGTTGCCTAGGTTCAAGATCTAGAAGAATAGAGAGATGTAAATTCGTTAAAAGTGTTTTAAATTTAAAGCTAAACCTGTCTGCTGGTAAAAATACTCTTCTTGGACTCTTTTTTTTTGAGTTTCTTAAATACTCTGCTCAGGTATCTCTAACATCGAAATTCCCAGATCCAGATGGTATTTGCTAGGGCTGGGAGTTGTATCCGGAATTTTCGACTGTTCAGATAGTACGTGTAATCCTAATATCTGAAGAAAAAATCCGAATATTCGGATATACGAATAGTGTGTTGGCTTTCGGATATCCGAATAAGGTATTGATATCTGCACATGTTTGAAACTAAAAATTAATAACAAAATCAAAGTTGTTTTTGTATTCATTACGGCTGGTAGTTCTGACCGAATTTTTGCAATATCCGGATAATCGAGATATTCGAATATCTGATACAAAAAATCCAAATCTCTAGATATAAACCGGATATCTAGATAACAAAATTAACGGATAATAATCGGATATCAGGGTATACGCATATTAACCGCATATCCGGATTTTATAATATAAAAATAAAAATTAAAAAGAATTGTTTGTATATTAATGAAGTGTTCCATTATTTATTTTACAACTCAATTCATTCAGTAATTTTGAGAACAATTTCACGAATAAGAATGAATGGATATTAACCGGATAATAAAATGGAATGGGTATTAACTGGATATGAGGATTTTATCCGTATATACGAATATCTGAACAGAAAATCTGTAAGCTTACAGTGCAGTTCTGGCAACTGTGTTTCAACGCTCCACAGTCTTTCGAAAGATAAAAGCCCTTTGTCAGACAATTGTCAATTCTGGTGCCTATCTTGAAAGCTCTTTCGAAAAACTAATTGAATTATCTGCTAACGAGAAGGTTTTAGCGTTAAGCTGTTCGGCTTTTGGCAATCACTTTTTTAAAACTTAAATTAGATAAATAAGAAATGTACATATATATATTTTTCTTCATTTAACAATAAAAAAAAAATCTAAATAAAAAAGAAAAAATAATAAAGTAGATACAAAAACATTTTAAAATTTGAATAAAACTAAGAAAACTAAATTTAAAGAGGAAAAAAGTAATAAGCCAAAAAAAAAACATATATTTTTAAAAATTGAATGAGACTAAAAAAAATATTCCTTTCTTTTTAAAACAGTCATCTCTAAAAATTAAATTAAAGTAACTTTAGATTTATCGAAAAATAAGAAAATGGTACTAACAAATTAAAAAAAAATATAAAAAACTATTTTTACTTTTAAAAGAAAATAAAACAAAAAATTAAATGAGATCCCAAAAGTTTAAAAACAAACAAATTTTTCTTTAAAGAATAAAATCTATAAATTAAAAGAAAATTAAACTAAATGATGACTAAAAAAGAAAAAAAGAAAATAAATAAGTTCCAAAAAATTAAATTAAATAAAAAAATATTCTTCTTTCTAAAAGAATGGCAGGTAAAAATTAAAATTAAATTAAGAGTTTCTAAAAACTAATGAAATAAAAAAAATATATGTATATTTTTTCTTTCAAAATAATAAAAACAAAAAAAAAATAAATTAAAAGAAAAAATCGTAAAAAAAAAAATTTCGCTGCCCTAGGATTCGAACTCGGATATCTCAAATGGCACGCCCTGTGCTTTCTTCACTCGGCCGTTGCGATGCGAGCTAAATGATATACGAATGATTGCTCTCAAAATAGATTTTCTCTACGAGTGGTGAATGAGAGAGCATTTTTTCTAAGACTAGAATAACATAAGCCTTTCGAAATATCTTGCCATCTGTCCTTCAGTTGTCTTACGAAACATAAACAGGGAACAAGGTTAAAGTTGTCCCACACCCAAAGCGAGGAAAAAGTTACATAATCTCACAAAGACAAATAGTAAGATCAATTAGCCTCAGCTCTCTTCTAATAAAAAACCTTAGAAGATTTGTTCGCAGCTTTGCGATAGGGTCGATTACGTGCACCTGATCTGTGATAGGAAGCTGTAGTGGACATCTAAGATTGACGAAAGAATGAGGAAGACATCAGCGGGCTTCATAATGCTACATAGAAGCTTATGTCAGGAGATGAGCTCTCTCTCCGTCCCAAATAATTTCTTTGCTCTATCAAACCATAGCTCAATCGATTATGTTTCAAGGAGTTCTCGTCTGGTGGAATTCGCCAATAAGAGATACACTAGTTAGGCATGCAGAACACGTATTTACAAGGGGCTACCCTCATTGGAATTAGTCGCGCATTGCGGAGTACACCCACTCGGGCGCTTAACGCAATGCCTAACGCCTGCTGTCATTGCGAGCAAAATAATTAAGATTTTCTTCAAAGACCTGGATTCGTATGCATGCGGAAATAGTAACAAACAACAGAGCAAAAGTGGTAACTCTNGCAATAAAACAAGTAAAGCATTTGAAATCTTTTGTCACAGCTGGCACATTGTTCAAACATTCGGTTAGTTCTCTATGCTTTGGACTATTTTAGTCTCTACACTTCAAAATTCACCCCAAATCACCCTTATTTTTGTGCAACATACTATTTGTTCTTCAACTTTTTCCTTGTCCACCTACCGTAGTATACAAAAGAATAGCAGAAACGTGCCACACACGAGTGTTGCAAATAATGATGTGTCGAATACACACGCACGCACGCACGCACGCGCCACATGCCACCATGTACGAATTACTTTGTATGCAATGTGGGTAGCATTTGCTGCACGCGTCACTATTCTTATGGAGAATCCATCAGTAACACTTTTTGAAAGGCGTGTGCCGCCAAAGTTTGCCTGTCATCTCGTTTGATGGAAAGCCTTGGACGAATATTATTAGATAATCTACATACATATGTATATTGGGGTGAAATTGGTGGTGCGCTGAAGGTGCTTAGCAGCTAAAGACAATTCATAAAAAATATATAATGGACTAGTAAGGCAAGGCAATACAATACTGCGCAATACATCTGGGTAACCTGAGTGATGGGAGAGTAGCGGAATAAATCCATCGATTGCCAGAGGATTAGGAGTAATCAGATTGCATTAAAATTACTTTTAGAATATTTACATAATAATACAATATTAACACTTACACTTTAAGCTAAGTATTTGGCCGAGCTTCGCCAACAAATGCAATTTAAAATACAGTAGGCAGGATAGCTTGAAAGACTTGGTTCATTCTGACACGAAAGTATTACAAAAAAAAAGCTACCTAGCCCACTTGCATAGTAAAAAGCTCTTTTGACAGCAAGCACTTGTATACCATTTTGCTGGCGCTGCTCCAACAGCAAAGCACTAGCCTGCCTTAAACTGAATTCAAAGTCTAGATCTCGGAAGGCGGACTTTTTTTTAAATTAATTTATTTTTCTTTTTTAGTTTCATTTAGTTTAATAGTAGTGGAAAACGTGGTATAATTTCGAAGAAAGTACATATGTATGTCAAAAAGCTATGACGACTATTCTTGGAATATCTGGGGATAGAATACAGGGAATATGTAAACAACATCTTACTACAATGTAATTGCCAAAGGCGCGAGGAGGAGGAGATAGAAGGTCGAAAAATGCACAAATGCTTTTTTTTTTAGCTTTAAAACTCCAACTATCTATGCTTGTTCAAAATACATAAGGGGTATTCTCTGAGTCTTGCAAAACCCTTGCACGGTGCACGGATTGCACGGTTTGCAAAGCTGTCCCATACGAAAACCGGTTTTAACCGTGCAATCTGTGCACCATGCAAGGGCTTTGCAAGACTCAGAGAATACCCCTATAGAGTTAAAAGAAATTATTAAAAAGGAACGTGACCAAAGTAAAAAACAACAATTGATGGCGCAAAATGAAAGCTAAATGGTTTTACACTGCTCTTGGATCACACGAAATGATGACAAGATGACTTTTTCTTTCGACTGTCAAAAGAATTTAGTTCTGCCTAAGGCTCCAGACCAAAGTGCATATTCCAGTTCGCCAACTGTATGCTTATAATTTTACAATTTGTCAGGGATCATCACATGCACGAAAAGATCACACAAATACTTTTATATATAGGTACATGGCTAGAAACGGAAGCTCCGAAAGAGCCAAATCAGATCAGCAGATTCAGCAGTTTTTCATCGGCTGTGAGATTATTTTGCGACGGCTGCTCAGGACAAAACAATGTTAGCAAATTGGCTAAAAAACAAAAGCTGCAGATCATATTAGGAAATTAACTATAATTTTTCCTGTTGTAGGGCATTAATTTTTGCCCCCTGACCGCATTTTTTGCAGGAATATTTTAATTTTATTTAGTAAACATGGGACGGTTATAAGGCCAAGAGCTCTTCCGCGCTTCCTTGCAACCTGTACATACAGATANGGAATTACCTTGTTCCTAAGCAATGAGATTAAAACTTTGATTTTGCTCTCTTCTTAAATCCATGAAATTTATTCCAATACTTCAGGGAGACATTTTCACTTGCGATTCAATCTCTGAAACCTTCACCTGTCACATACACTCAACTCTGTAGAACGCAGCTGACAGCTGTTATTACCAAAGCCGCTTTAAGCTCAACTTCCTTGACGAGCGCAGCTCACCCTACACCGAGGATAATTGTCAACATGAACTGGCACGTATGGCACAACTTTAACCACAACTACAAAGAGCAAAGAAGCACAGCACGGATCCATGAAAGCACACACACGAACGAGCCCACTCAAATGCGATAGTTGCTGAAGCAAACGAATATAGACACACAACATGCAGTATTTGTGGCATTACCACCCCCTGAGGCGGCGCATACAGAGCGCAGGAAATCACAACAAAATAATAGTAGTAAGAGTATGTAGAAAGGTATGCGAACAAACGAGTCGAGGTAATAGTACGGTGACCATCCGTTCTGTTTTTTGCAGGACCGTTCTGTTTTCCAAAGGTCGGTCCTGCGTAGTTTTTCAAACCTGAAAAACCT
>NW_016183032.1:0-5695 GCF_001687245.7 Rhagoletis zephyria | reverse complement strand
AGTCAACGAACATTGAACTTGTGGCTGCGCCTGCATGACACATGGATGTACATACATACGTATGTGTATGTACATAGGTATGGCTGTGTATGTGTTTACAAACTGTTGTTGCTCTTTTGTTGCAACATCTCAACAGTGCCTTTCTGAAACGTTGCATTTATGCTTAATTTGCATGCAACACGGGCGAAAAAGCGGCGGCGACGCGATGCGATGATCAAATTTTTGCTCTTTTTGCATTACTGCCTTTTGTATGCTGCAAGCAGCATCCTCAAGGATTCACGACTTTAGCTTAAATCTTTGTTTTTTTTTATTTATATTTTTGCAGCAAATATTTTGTCTTTTTCTTGTGGTTTTTGCCTGCCGCCATGGCAGTTGGAGATATCAATGCGTTGATAGCGTCCAAATGAGTGGTTGCATGCATTGTTGTCATTATTATAGTTGTTGTTGAATGTTTTCGTTGTTGTTGTTGTGGTTTTTATTGTGTTGCCAATACGCTAATTGCATAAATTACTCTACGAAGGGAAGCAATAAATTCCAATAAAATTGCCCACCAGGCAAAAGATTGCGACAAACAAAGAAGCGACCGTCAGCAAAGAACTAAATTTAAAGTGGCAGAACCGAAACTTGAGGGAAGTATTTATGTGCTTAGCAAAAGCCGATGATACCCTTTACGCAGCCGAGATTAACGTTTTAGTAGGAGAATTTGGTTTCGATTTTGTACATATATGCTCAAGGCGTCCGCAATCTTGCTGTTCTCCCTGGACTAAGAGCCCTGCTTTCATGTTGAATGAAATGACTATCCCTTTTTTAAGTGTAGAAAAGTCAGGTTATTTTTTAAAGTTTTCTTAATGATCTAAATGTTGTGTGCTCCCACAGATCAGGTGAATATTTTTCCGCGAGCTAGACCACGATATTGCTGATGATAAGATTTTGCTATTGATGACTCGAAAACTTGAAATAAGGTTAAAAATTACGTACATTGTCTATAAGGGTGCCATCCGAAATTAAAAGAGCCGACACGGGTATACTATGTTTAGCGGATCCTAAAATGATTTCTTGGTAAGAACTAATAAGCGAAATTCCGGTTATACTCGTAAGATGGTTTTGAGGCCTGTTGAGAAATGATCTTTGAGGGTTAAATAAAAACCGGTTTTGAGAAGTACGAATTTCTTTTTAAGAAGCATTTTTCAAAATAATGAATAAAACGTGTCCAACTAATTTGCCAAATAGCTTTCGCGTGATAGTTATTTTAAAAAGATGCTTCAGATCATTCCCGTGCAAGCCCGAATTCTCCTCTAAAAATGTGTAATGTAAAAAACAGTCGGCTGGTGTGTTTATATTAGCGTAAGTGGCGCCAACGATCGGTAAAACAATTGAGGTTTTCCAACCAGAAATAGTGGATGAAATCCAAGTTTTGATACTGTATCGAGTAAATATAAGGCAACTTGAGAAAAGCAAAGTTGCCAGATCAATTTTGTAGAAATTGGGCAAAAAAAAAACTCGGTTGCAGTAAACGGAACAATGGTAGCGAAGTGTTTGTTTCAAAGAAATTTTGACGAGATTCAATCGCAATCCGAAGAGTTTTCGTCCCATTTCGCAACTGTGGAAAATAAACGGACAACTGTAAAAAAAAGTAGTAATATTTAGCCAGCATATCGTAAGATATTTCATAGAAGTGTGATAAATTTATTTGTGTAAATTGTAATTAAGAACTGATCAGCGAAAGGTATGGCGTTTTAGTGATAAATATGCAAATTTTTGTGGGCCTTCCCATAGCACCGCAAAGAAGTTGTGTAAATTAGAATAAGTCCTAAGAATAGTCAAGCTGGTATGTACAATAGAGGAAAGAGCTTGAAGAGATCTTTATTCAAAATAATAGTGGAAGTGGCAATAGAATTAAGGATTTACATGAGGGATACTATTTATCGAGAACATTGAGGAACCGTGCTACTCCAGCAGTCAGGGTTTCTTAAATGTATCTGTAAAATTTCTGACATTTGAAAAGTTAAATTTAATAAAAATCTTAATATCATTCATACGGATAACAAATAAAAGCGGATCCTAAATACTAGCTTGGGCACTCAAGAGGTATTACGGATTGAATACGAAACTCTATTGGAGAGATAAGATTTCAACTAAGAGAGAAATGTTGAGTTTCGAGTTTCAACAACAAAATACTATGAGAGACCATATATGTATTTCCATCTCACATAAAAATCCAAAAGAAAAAGTTTAGCTTGCTTATTTACCCAATTACAGCTTAAAGCTAGATCACGATTCCAGCGAGCTACATACCTTTTAATACAAACAGTCGAAAAGTTAACACCAAAATATAGTAAAACGAAATTAAAGCAGTCGTCAAATACCTCTGCTTAAAAAAAATATTGAAGGACTCTGGTCCTCCATATTCCACAATTGAACTCCCATCACGCAGTATGGCCCACCCAGGTCACTCACTGTAGAGAACGTGAAATAAGTCAAAGATGTTGTGTTGACAGCTCGAAAAGTGACAATCAGG
Organism: Rhagoletis zephyria; assembly: GCF_001687245.7. Lineage (NCBI taxonomy): Eukaryota > Metazoa > Arthropoda > Insecta > Diptera > Tephritidae > Rhagoletis > Rhagoletis zephyria. The sequence goes on along the minus strand of NW_016183032.1, from coordinate 3,177 downwards.
CATTTGCATATCTGAAGTCCAATATGGTAGCGTTCAAAAACTCTTTGTAAATGAATCACACATTAGAAAGGCCTCTGTGCGTTGAGTACCGGAAATGTTAATCGACTAGCAAAAGAAAAAACGAGTCGATATTTCGAAGGTCAATCTATAAAATCTCCAAGCGCATCAGGAATTTTTTTTTGCCGCGTTTCGTGACTATGGAAGACACCTGGATTGACCATTTTCATCTTGAAACGACGAAACATTCAGTGGGAAAGATTATGGCCTCCGTTTTTTTAGGACACTGAAGGAATAATTATGGTGGAATATGTGAAGACTGTGAAAAGCCATAAAAGACACAACGCCCATCCCGGCCATTTTCAAATTAGTACCGTGGCCTCCGCGCGTCCCGATATTTCGCGCCAATCTCTAATTCTAATGAAATAAATGAAAATTCTAAGTTTTATTTTTGACCGTAAAATAAAAGTAAAATTTTAACTTCTATATTTTGCCGACAAAATTAAAGTAAAATCTTAACATTTGTTTTTGACTAAACACATATCAGTGAAAAACTAATAATTATTTGTTGATTCTTTGGACGAGTATAAGCCTTGGTTATGCAATTTTCGTGAAGGGTATATAATTTTCCAGAAATTCGGTTAATATCACAGTCCATTCTGTTATTTACTTCTTATTTGAGCTCATTTCAGACATGAAAATGACATATTTTATGGTTTAACAAATTTGCGAAAGGCCAATAAAACGAATTTTTACAAATACATACGGTAAGAAAAACAAGCCACTCGAGAATACTCGTTCATACATATGTAAGTGTGCCACTTATTTCACCGCAAAAATTTGTGGCACGCATAGCCGCCGGTGAAAAGTAACAGTTGAATGAAATGATAATTGCAAAAAGTAGACAGGAATGAAACCATTTTATTTATTTATTTACCAACACGCAATGAAAGCCAAGGCATGTACATATAAACAGTAGCAACAACAACAATGAAACGTGTATGCTATGCATCAATACAAAGTGGAGATAGGAAAGAAATGTGGCATCAAAAAAAAAAAAACAAAAACACTTGACAGCAGAAATCAATCGGCAAGCGGTACGCATGCAATGGCACAAATCTTACAAATGTTGTCTACTTTAACTCAATTCACTATCATCGGGGTATCACCGATGGACAGACGACAGTGAGACAGGCTATCGGAGAGGCCAACAAGCATCCAGCACACAACAGCAACAGCATCAGCAATAAAACTAACAACGCAGGCAATAAAAATTGTAAAACGGCTATTAATATGAGCAATAAGAAAGAACAACAACAACTACAACAACAACAACAACAAACACAGGTGTATGTGCATCCGCTATTGCAGCATCAAAGCGTGCGAGCCGACCGCCGCTCACCTGTACGCGAGCAGTTGTGTTGTAAGTATATGCATATGCAGCTACTGCGCATGCGCGGCAGTTAAGGTTACCGGTGCACCTGTTGTGCTAGTTCCATATATAATTTTATCTCATTTTACATGTTTTTTATATGCTTTTCCATTTTTATTTATTTTTTTTTTACTAAGCCATCGCAAGCATCATTTACCTTACGCGCTCGCAATGCAACAAAAATCTCGCGACCGTAGCAGCAGTAAACACAAACAAAATGCATTTTGTGCAACATCAGCAATAAAAAAACAATACAGCAACCACCACGTCAACTGTCAGCAATTAGTTGTGATCAATTTATTAAAATCAGTTACCAGTTGCAACAACAGTTGCGTAGTTGTTCAGCCCAGCTGTTGCATACGAAATGCACCACCCATTTGCCGGCTGTTGTTGTTGTTGTTAGTGTTTTCGTTTCTGTTCTTCTTACAACATGGTTCAGTCATCTCTGGGTAAAGGGGTATAATGCATCACTGTCACTACCAACATTGGCTGATATGCAGTTGATGGCTTCTGCCTTTTAGCTGTGCTTCACTGTGCGCATGCGCTCGCCCTCAAAGTACATAACTAAGTGGCAGCAGGCGAATGAAGTGGATGACGCGGCGGTTTTAACCGAACTATGTCTGCTTGTCTATGGTTTTTTGTGTTTTTTTTTTACGTGCACTTCGCAAGGAGTGGACTGTTTGCTGGTGGCTAAGTTGAAAGCCAACAAGAACCTTGAATTATTACAGGTGAAGGACAAATGTTGCTGGCACACAGCGTAGGCAAATTACTGGTTGGTTACCCTGCAGCAGGTACATAAAAATAAACGCAGATTTTTACAAGCAACTGCTGCAGCAGAAGTTGGCATTGGCGAATGCAAAAAAAAACCGCATCCAAAGAAAATGTTCATATCTAGAAGGGACGAATGGTGGGAAGTGCAGCAGTTACTGGCTACTCTATAATTTTTCTAAGTTTTAAGGGCTACAGAGCCATCATAAATATGAATCTACTAAGAATTGCCAAGAAAAAAACAGACAAGCGAGTAAGTGTCAGAAACACATCTACATACATATGTACATATATGACCATTAGGTTGGCCCTTAATATCGTATATTTTTTCTACGTAGAAAATAAACTTGGTCGGACATTCTCTAGACAAAGACCTCATTCCGTCTAGAGCCTGGCTAGATTTCTGACATGGAAATTCTCATAAAATAGAATATGGGGAAAAAATGTATCAGAGATAATCACATCTGGCGTTGAACAGTTTATCTCAACAACAGCTATCTCTCGTACTAGAGCCTGGACTGGCGCTACAATGCAATATCTTGATTTGGGTAATAATTTCAGATGCGACAGCCTTAAAAGAGTAACCGCGACGGGCACAGGATAGCTCGCCCTGAAACAAATTTATCATCTCAGAGCCTGGACTGGCTCCGGAACAATAATATCTCTTTGAGACAGGAACCGAAAATAACAGTTATTTTTTTAACAGTTAAACTTTGCCAAATAGTATTTTTTAAGTCCGAAACGATAGTCCTTTCCGGATAATAAATAAACCGCTTATTCAAATTAAACAAAGTTGTTTTCAAATGAAAAAGGACGGAAATAGCTTTTAAACAGAAATAACGAACGAAGGTTACCACCTCTATTTATATTTTTTTTATAATTATATTCAACAATTTTTTAATGAACTCGAGGCCATTTTTTAAATGAAAATTTATTGTGGAAAAGCAACAATAATTTGAAAAAATGGTAGAAGTGATAGC
>NW_016183031.1:0-5695 GCF_001687245.7 Rhagoletis zephyria | reverse complement strand
AGTTCCCAAATAGAGTTCTGTGTTTGGTTTGCTGTTTTGATGGCCCTATTTACTAATTTTAAGTGAACATCTTTTAAACTTAGCTTACTTTACCGAGCGCCATTTGTCATTCTTATTTAGTGCTTAGGCCCAAGGCATATTCAACAAGGTTGAAGTGATTTTGGCAGTTTTATCTTTTTGGACTGCGACTAAAGTGTCAAACATAGAGCAAAAAAATTTCAAATCGTTGTCACTTCTACTTGTTGAATATATCTTGCTTATGCCTAGGCCAAACACTTCACTAGTTGCCTCTCTCCTTTGTGAAGTCCCTGCATTCACTTGGTGGAAGCAACTTGCGGAGGNTCCATTCTTTTTGTTCTTTATCCATGAGTGCCGCGTGGAAAGATCTTTTCACTGGAGCATTTTCAGCTATTCGCACGGCTTGTCCGAAGAACCGCAATCGTAATTCCGTCTTCTTCGATATACAAACATACTTAGAATAGTTCTATCCCAAACCATTCTCATTTCTATTTGTCACCATCAATATCTTTGCACCCTACAAAGGGACGTGGAAAATGAAAGCTTTATATAGCGTACGTTTCTTTTGCCGGTAGAGATATCTGTTTTCAAAATTATCTACCGACGCCAAAGTAGCCTTTGTTGACAAGAGTTTTTATTTGTTAGCTGGAAATAAAATTCTCCGTGCTCACAACAACGCTTCCAGGCACCCAATCTCTATTTCCGAAAGCTCCTCGAGGATGAGAAAGAAAGGAGACCCAAAGTGTTTAGACCTTAAGCTCGCGAGACGATTACGCCTCCGCATCGTGAATGCAGTTGCAGTAGGGGCTGAAGATAGTGTCGAGTGTAACAGCATGGATTCTGATCGCACAGTGACCAGTTGGGTCTCCCAAAAGTAAAGATAGATGTAATTTGAACAGTTTTAAAACCTCATTGGAGCTCAGTTGGTCTTCTGGTGGCTAGAAGGGCATAGTCACCTTGAATTTCGTGGCGTTCGCTTAGCGCTAGCAAGCTGACTCAAAACGCATCTGTAGCCTTTGAAACCCCCACCCGCTTAACAATTATTCAAGAGTGCCTTGTTATACGATGGAGAGAAGTCAGGCATTTCCGGGCCGTTGTCGAATTTTATCGGCCTGAATGCTACCTGGCTATCAGAATATACCTTTCTAATCTTTCTCAAAGGGTATTACATTTGTACCCATCCAAACCGGGACTTCCTTTATTGCGCTTGGAAAAAACTGCAGGGATTCGGGAGCCTAAATTTGTGGTTGATAAAAGGTTTCCCACAGACCCCTTAACCTGCCTTATCACTCAACTTCGACCCATCGCGAATACGCTCACAGGGCATTGATTGCTGACACTATATCTCACCAAGTCCTCTCTGAATGGAATGTGGGTAATGTAGGATCTACACAGAACCAGCAGTGGTGTGCAGTGTCACTTCAGATTATTCCAGATGAATATTCTGTTTAGCAATAATGTCGTGTTAATGGTGATACAGCTTCAGCGCCATGAAAACAGACGGAATTTATGATTGAGTTACGGTGAGTTATACCTAAACTAAGTTTAGGTTGCTATTTAAAGCAGCATTCACCCTTTATACGGATTTATATATTTCGAAAGCCCTTAGTAGAACTTAAAAGCCCCTTGGAGAGCTTTTAATTCCACTTAAATCCGTACAACCAAACAGGAAGTCTCTAATTCCTACAGGCCCATCAGCTCAACTTCTCCCCTCCCGCACAGAGATTATGCACTTGCTTGTGTGTGCATGTCGATGAGATACTCTTGCATCAATACACCAATACATGCATATGCACCAACCAACACGAGTGAACATTTATTGTACACGTATGCATGCGCCTAATAATTAGTATGCAAAGCAAATAGCACTTGCAAGGATCTATTGTGTACGATATTGGCGTAGGCAATTCATGTTTTATGGAGGAAACGCGACAGCAGCATACATACACATGTAGATACATATTGTAAAGCAGCAACAACCACAATAAGTTTGCTGTACCTTGATGTCGTTGCAATTTTATTGTTTTCCTTCAACGCGAACTATGAAGTGTGCGCCACTTGATGATGGATGGATGTGGATCGTGTGTGCGGAAGTGTAAACGAGCGACAAATAATGCAACACACACAATGCATGCAAAAACACAAAAGCAACAACAGGCAAACAGTGAAAAATTATTGGAAATAATGGAGCGATAGCGCACGTATTGGCAAAAGTGGGGTGGGGAGTAGTTAAGACGTGCCACAAGAGCGTGCTCCCTCCAAGTGTTTTAATGAAAGTGATTTTAAGGAGTTGTAACGTTTCTTTCGATGACTTTTAAAAGGGGGAAATCGCTTAATGAAGTACTGCTTCTGTTAATAACTGTACAATGCATTGTGCTAAAAATAAAGCGAGGAAGCGCATTAATTGTGAAAGAGCTCTTCAAGTATGCGCAACATCAGCAAGAATGTTCGCTTCTTAGCTTAGCTGGCTACTAAACGTTTTGCAGTATTGTGTTTTTTTTTTTGTTTTAAAGGAAACAATGCAATGTGCTGAACAATGAGCGAAAATATATGCATAGAATTGTATGTTTGTATGTATGCATGAATGTGTATAAGTATGTAAATATATATGTATGTACGTGCATATGCAAAGCTGCTTACAAAATGTGTATTCTTATATTCAAGGTATAAGGACGGATATCTTTTATGCCCAGCTCTTTGCAGAGTCAGTCAGTTCGACAGTCAGTTAGTGAAGCAGTCATCCTCTGTCAGCGCGTCGCTAACACTCCAGCAAGCGCAAATCTGCGAACGAGCGAAAAGACACTGTCGAATGTCGAATGAAGATGGAAAGGTATGCGCGGCGGCGGCAGTCGCTTCAATGCTGCCCCAAATTTAGTTCAAGCCAAGATTTTGAGAAATTAAGACAAAAAATAGTCAAAAGAAAACTCATTCAGCCACTCGCTGCTGTGTCCGTGTGTAGGTAAAATATGTAGTACACTTGTAGCCACGCAAATCTTAACAAGACTTAAAAAAAAAATAGCTAGAATTTTTTTAAATTAATAAAAAAAATATATTTTTTTAATCAAATCTAGATGACACTAGCAAGACCTCTATAAATAAAAGTTTCGAATTTTGTAGGTACCAAATTTAGAAAAATTCATCAAATTTTCTTCAAATTTCAAACCTTTTAGTCGAAATTTTTTGAAAAATTTTAGGTATGCAGCCCATTTAGTTTTAGTATATAATAAAGTGCATGTTTGAATTAGCTCAAAATTCTGGTTGATTTTTAACAATGGAAAAAAGCTACACAAAATCGTCGCGGAAAAATTTTCAAAAATCAACGAAAATTTTGGGCCACTACAAAATTGTACATTATTATACTAAAATTAAATGGGCAGTAAATTCCTTATACGAAGTTTTCGTAAACATGTTTATTAAAAAGTTTGAGATTTTTATAAAAATTTCTAGATTTTATACAAAGTTTGAAACTTTGGTTTATATAGTTTTTAATAGAAGGTGAACTATAACTACGTATTTCAAAAGGATTTTTTTTTTATAAATTTAAAAAGTTCTACCTATTTTTTTAAGTAGTGGTAAGGTTTTCGTAGCTACAAGTGTACTGCATTTTTCGTAAAACTTTTAATTTATAAGTTGGAATTTTTAATGAAAAGTGTACGAATTTTTCTAAATTTTGTTAAAAGTTTGCAACTTCTATTTATATAGTCTTTGTTACAGAGTGAACTACGTTTAAAAAAGTTTAAAGTTTTTTTTTATTAATTTACAAAATTCTAACTAATTAAAGAAAAATCGTGTTAAGGTTTACGCGGCCATAAGTGTAGATTCTATATCATCTTGATAGTTGTAGTTGCATCCAAGCTCGTCGTCCTTTGCCGCTGTTGCTGCTGCTGCCGCCGTCGACCACTTTGGATGGATGACTGGTGTGCTGCTGGCTGCCTTTGAGTTGTTATTGTTGCCGGCTTTGCAAGTGGAGCAAGGACACGCGCGCCAACTTTTCGGAGTTGTTGCACATTGGCAAATAAGTGACTGGCATACTTACTATAAGCGCACAAAGATGTTTTTACACATCTCCAGCAAAATTATCTACATATATATTTTATATGTATGCATGCTCTATTAATATTTACATACGTACATATTGTAAGTATAGGAGCTATATATGTTCAGAAATGAACTTTGCTGCATCCAAAGAGGATAACTATTCGCAACTTTGCAACAGGAATATGAGCTAATCTATGAACACAGATACATCCCTTTCAAATTGGACAACTCTACAGAACAGGCTTTAGCGCAAATGCAAAAATTTGGCACAGAACCCGTTATTTTTCAAAGTTTATTTTCTGTTGAAGTTTAATTTTTTTAATTTTTTCATTAAGAAATAAAACTGTAAGCCCTATCGGAAAGTGATGTATATACGGTTTATGGAGAATTTCATTACCTTTCATTTGCCGTACCTTATATTAAGATTGTTAAATTAGTTCGTAAGATATACGTGATTAAAAGGAACCACTTTTTGTTTTGAGCTGAATAACGGCTAATTGAAAATATCAAGAAAACGTATCCACAGAAAAAAAATTAACTTGATTTTCGGAGTAACCGAGCGATTCTTTAAAGGAGTTGGTGGTGGCATCCACTGAAAATTTTTGCTGAAAACCAGTGCTATTTAAAGGAGCCAAAAACCTTATAATTTTCTAAACATGAAACAATTTTCTACAAAAGTGTATTTCGAAAATAAGTAAAGGATAAAAACTTTTAAATAAACATGGCGTAGTGAGCAGAGCACTGGCGTGCCATCCGAGAGATCCGAGTTCAATCCTCGGCAACGGAATACTTTTTTCGTTTTTAAAATAATTTTTTTAAGACTTTCTCGTTAGAAGATCTTTAGAAGATCAATTAGTCATTCGAAATATTGAAAAAAAGCTTTCACGATAGTTGCCAGAATAGAAAGACTTTTGTCTTTCGAAAGACTGTGGTGAGATGAAAGACAGACGCCAGAATTGGCCTGTTAGTGGTTTTGTTTGTCTTTTTGCAAACAGTTTCTAAAAATTAAATTTAAAAAATTAATAATAATAATTCAAATAAAAAAGCAAAATATTTAATAAAACAAGTTTCCAAAAGAAGGGGCGGAATTTGGGTCCATACTTTAATTTCTCATTGCATAATTTTTTACTCTGAGAGGAAACATTAATCAACAGATTTAACGATCATTAGTTAAGTGCACGTTAGAGCTAATGTAATGAATGTTTCTGAGTGCGGCTATTAAAGTAACTTAAAATGGCGAAAAATAACTCAAAAAATTAATTATCTACTTAGTAACTTTTTATTTTTTTTTGCATCTGAGATCTACGAATGAAACCTCTGTGCATCTAGCAAATGCCTCCGAAGCTTCAGTAAAATGATGGCATTGCATCAAAATCCACCCAATGGCCATTTCCTACAGTAATTTGAACACCAACGTATTTACAAAAAACCATCTACCGCTCAGAATCGACGCACACAGCGAATAGCAGGTGAAAGCTCAGTCATACCCTTACTCCCTATCTAAAGTTTAAGTCTGGCAGGTAGCAATAATAACTAGCAAATCAAGGATAGCACTGTAGCTTAACGAACTACGACGTGCATATTACCTAACATAAAACCATAAATAAATTAATTTTATAATCTCATATTTATGCCCATT
>NW_016183029.1:0-5696 GCF_001687245.7 Rhagoletis zephyria | reverse complement strand
CGTGTATATGCATATGTATGTATGTATATGAATATAAGTACCCTCCAGCGCACACCACCGCATAAATTTAGTTTTCTTTGTCGGTTGGTTGCATGCAAATGAGCTTGCTTGGTTGCATGAACTTTGCTGCAACTCTTCGCTGGCTAGGTTAATGAAGTCTTTCGCACTCTATGCTACCACAGAAGACGATTGTTGTTCTGTTTTTTTTTCGTTCCTAAATAAAATGCTTTAGTTTATTTCACACTCGTATATGGCCGTCAGAAGGATGTAAGATTGCTTTGCGTTTTAAAATGTTTTAAATTTCTTAAAATAAAGCACCTGTGCATCATAGTTTTTTTTTGTTTCAATAACTTTGGGAAGTTCTCAAATAGAATGTAAGAGGCAGCGAAAGTTGGCATCATATACAACATATCTGTGAAGTTTCAAGAGTGTGCCACCAAACTAAAATTAAAAAAAAATTTAAGTAAAACAAGTAAGAAAGTCTAAGTTCGGGCGGAGCGGAACATTAAATATCCGGCGCAAATATTAAATATATGTTTTTCACCTTTCCGAAAGCTACCGCTCGATGGTAAGCCGGGGTGTATCAATTCCTTAGTAGTAAATTCCTTACATTTTGAAATATTGGAGTTTCAAGCATTTCCGAAATATACCGTTATATTAAATGCTCCGTAATTTTAGTCCGATTTCAATAATTTTCAACGGTTTGCCTTTATGTGGCAGGCACAATAACCATACCGTTTGGTACAAATTGCTAGAACGGTTACTGAGATACTTATATGTGATCATAAGTGGGCGGTGCCACTCCCATTTCCTAAAATTTTATCACAAACGTATTTCTTGGTAAAAAATTGTTGCTAGCATCAATTTTGAATAAATTAGCTTTAATATTTACTGATTTATCGAAGATTTTGTATTTCTCTAAATTACCGTTATATGGGATGTGGGCGTGGTTATTGTCCGATTTTAAATATCGTCGGCCATTTGGTATGCTGTACCAAGGGCAACAACTGTGCCAAGTTTGAACGAAAACGGTGCTTATACACATGTAACTATAAGTGGGCGTGTCTACGCGCATTTTTCAAAAATTTATAATATTCTTATTTTTAGTCTAAAAATCATTGTAAATGTCAATTTTGAGTGAATAATCGTCAGTAGTTACTAAAATATCGCAGTTTTCGTATTTCTGAAAATTCCCGTTATATGGGAGGTAGGCGTGGTTATTGTCCGATTTTTACCATTTTCAATACCATCTGTCCTTCGCCCGAAAGAAGTAGACGTACGAAATTTCGTGAAGATATCTTAGTTTTTACTCGAGTTATCGTGTGCACAGACGGACAGACAGTCACCGCTTAATCGATTTCTCTTTTCATCCTGATCATTTATGTATACATTTGTCTATATCTATCTCGATTCGTTTAGCCTGTTACAAACAACCGTTATGTGAACAAAATTAATATACCCTTGTGCACAAGTTCGCTCGGGTATAAAAAATGGCAGCATAAAGAATATCTGTCGCAGCCGTTTTGTAATTTTTGATATTTAACGACTATTACATTTTAAAAGTTTAAGTTACATTAAAGCTTTAACACATAACGGTGAAAATTTTCTTCTTGCCAAAACGAACCAATCTTCTAGATTAGTGTCTACCAAAAAAATTAGTGTACTACCAAATAAAAAAAATTACATTGATAATAAGATGACGATGATTTGCAAAATAAAAATTCCAATTTTACTCGAAATTTATTCTAAAATTGTTATATATGTATGTACAATAAAAATCCTGCAATGCGACCGGAATAATACTCAAAGTTTAGCATTTCATATAGTAGTGATCCTCGATGAATCTCATCTTTCCAGGACATTTGTAAGAGGTGCCGCCGCGAGCCTTTAGTTTTTACACATCAAAATTTTTCTATGAAAAGAAAAATTTTAAAATTTTCTTTTTTATTAATTTTTCTCATACCAATTTTTTGATAAAAAAAAAAATTAAAAAAAAATCATAAAGGTAGCCCTGAGTATTTCGCAATATTAAAGTTTAGTATTACAGGGTGCACTGTAAAATAATTTGAGTTATTTTTTAGACCTAAGTTGAGTAAAATTATTACAAATTTACAAATTTTTTTATTTTTTTTTTAATTTTTTTGAGTATGCAGTTTTGTAGCCTATTAAATTTAAGTATAATAAAGTGCAAGTTTTAAGCGATTGCAAAACTGCCGTTATTTTTTTAATTTTCTTTGAAAACGATTTTGCGCATAAGAAAAAGGTGCAAATAGCCGTCAGCATAAAAAATATTAAAATCAACGCAATTTTGCGGAAATTCTAGAAAAAAAAATTAAAAAATTTGTAAATTTGAAATGTACTAATTTTACTCAACTTCGATGTAAAAAAATGCATACCTCAAATTATTGTAGAGTGCACCCTGTAATACCATACTTAAATATTGCGCAATACTCAGAGCTACCATTGTGATTTTTTGTTTTTTTTTTGAAATGCCATATTTTCAAAAACTATTTTTTTTATAAAAAAAAATTTCAAGAAAAAAAATCTCAAAAATATTTCTTTCCATAGAGAATTTTGTTGTGTATATGTGAGATTTTTTCCTCGCTCCGTTCACGAGATATTAGGAAAACTATTAAATCGATTTATTTTTATTTTTGTGCTGTAAAGTTTTTAGAAATATATTAATGAAGCTCAACTTTCATATTTATTTATTGTTTGTGTACATCAACCCTAAAAATTTGAAACAAATCAAACACATGAAGTGTGAACCTCGTCCATTTTGGTATGGAACAGATTTGACCCAAATAGGACAGGGTATTAAAAAAGGATAATTTAGGAATTTAAATAATCTGAGCCTGCATAATACNAGATTTGACCCAAATAGGACAGGGTATTAAAAAAGGATAATTTAGGAATTTAAATAATCTGAGCCTGCATAATACTTAAATGGCATATAGTCAATGTATTTTTACAGTTTCAAGTTTTTACAGGTTCAACGTGTAATTCCTATGGGTAGGGAACGAGTAGCAACCATTCGGGCTTACTGATCAGCCGTCTCAATTCCATCGACTCACATGTATTCTGGTATTCGTATCAGCTGGATATCGTTGCTTTCACCAAGGACATTAAGCTTCTATGTCAGTCAAGATCGCGATATTCTGATTCCAGTAGTTTCGCTTGATATTGAAGTCCGTGCATCGTTCTATGGCATATGTTTCAGCCAGGAAAATGGCATATGTTTTCCCATAAGTTCCGAGTATCTTAACCTCGGCCCCACTACACCTAGCCTGATACTATCTTCGGTAAATGAGCCATCAGTGTACCAGCTAATCACATTTTGGGTTATCCGATATGTCTCGGATATGACAGCCCAACTCTTCCTATTACTCAGATCAGTTTTGAACCTCTTTGCGCAAATGAACTTCAGATGAATGGTATCCCTCGGTATTGCTATTTCAGGGCATTTCGTCGTAAGAATATCCAACTTCCTACGACCAAGAAACCCTGCTGCCCCGATATTGGTACCAGTTATTCTTAGTAAAGCTCTTTTCGCCTAAGTGAATATGAAGAGGGGTAAGATATAAAAGAACCTCCAAGGATGTGGTTAGACAAGTTCTCTTGGCTCCAGTTATGCATACGCATGCCAGCCTTTGTACCTTGGAGAGCGCTTTGATTGTTTCAAGCTATGTAGCTCTATCGGCGCAAATGATGGCTACATAAACTATCATGGTCGTACTGTCGTCGCATATGTCCATCTCACTGAGCATCCCCAGCTCCCTGCCATGCTTTGTTTGTTTATGGTCCTGGTATGTTTTATATTAGACTAGACCTGGTTCGCCAGTTGTGGTGCGGTACGAGAGCCCGCTGGTGTTTTCTGGTTGTTTTGTGTTGTTTGTTTGTTTTATTTCTTTATCCATGTAAGTCCTACGAGTCTAGGGGTCAAAACTGTCCATCGTATCATAACCCCCAGTAACACGGTAAGTCCACCTTTACTCTCTGAAGCGGGCAGGTATCAGAGAAGTATAGCTAGTATGACACCTAAGAATCTATGTATATAATACGCGAAGGGATAAAAGATCTGTACCGTTCGCCCGATTTTCAAAAATGAGATGTCAAATCAAAGCGCTTGGTCTGCAAACTGGTTTTAGTTTTTCGAAAAGAGTTGCCACCTCTAGAACAATTGAATTGAAATTATTTAATAAGCAATGCCATAATAACCGCATCGTTCGTTCGATTTTCCTAAATAAGGTGTCAAATTAAAAGGCTTGAACTGCAGAAATGCAATAAGGTTTTACTTTTTTGACAAAAGTTGCCACCTTTTAAAAAATCAATTCAAATTGTCTTAAAAAAAATGAAACATTACAAAATGGGTATAAATGGAAATGGTTTTGGAAATCTTTCTTTCTTAACTTGACTTTAAGAGGGTTGCCACCTATTTAAAAAATGAAATTAAATTTGAATTAAGGAAATTAATTAGGAATAAAATGTTTCAACATTTGGGTGCCAAACGAAAGTGGGCTAAAAAGGTAGCATTTTAAAAATATTTGAAGTGGGTTGCCACCTGCTTCAAATGCCGAATTTAGTTAACTTTGCCAAAAGTTATATAAAATACCAAAATATGGTAGTCAAACGAAAGAAAGGGTTAAGAAGTCTTTCAGTTAAACATTAAGAATATTTTTGAAGTGTTGGAAGAGGGTTGCCACCCGTCTATAAATTTATTTCAAATTATTAAAAAAGTTAAATGAATTATTAAAATATGAGTATCAGTCGAATGAGTTTGAAATCTTTTTATTTCTGAACTATATTTAGCGAGGTTGCCATATGTTTAAAAAATAAAATTCAACTTAATTCATCAGTTAATTAAAATATGTATCGCAATGTAAGAGGAATAGTATTTAAGAATATCTTAGTTGAAATATTAAAAATATTTTAAAAGTCAAATGAATTATTAAAATATGTGTGTCAATCGTAATGAGGTTGAAAAGGCTTTCAGGCTTCCGAGTGAATTTAAGCCAAATTCGCTTCGAACTCAAATTGAACTTTGAAGAAGTTTACTCGAAAACAAATTGTATAACCTGAAAAATAAAGACCTTGCTGTAGATGCTTAGTTTTTGAAGTTAGAAAGTTTTTATCGGTACAGGGTGATTTAAAATTAAATTAATTTAAATAATATTGAAGACCTACTATGAGAAACGGCTGCACGGATTTAGAAGAAATATGACACTTGAATCGCTTATACTTGATTAATATTTGGAATAGTTTATAGGTTTTTGAAATTCTATCATATGCGTTTTAACGCCGTGCGGGTTCACTAGTGTAACCCATTTATAATTCTCAATATTTGTACCATCTTCCGGAATAGCCTTAAAGTTATCATACCGAAGAAAAATATATTTGTTTAATTTTTTCCGCCAAATCTTTTAAATTTTGCATAGAAAGATACAATTTTAGCCCACTCTGAGAAATTGCAAATTACTCAGACAGGCGCGCATAACTATCTTAACCAAAATTAATGTGTTATTATCTGACCATCATATACATACGACCAACTTCACAGATGAATTTAGAAAGCAGATAGTAAACGAGTCATGCCACAAAAAACTGGGCTCATAAAAATTTATGCAGAAATGAAAAACGACTAAAATTTAAATTTCTAAATGGCTTTTCGCATTAAAAAAACCACTACGCTTACTCAT
>NW_016183028.1:0-5696 GCF_001687245.7 Rhagoletis zephyria | reverse complement strand
GTTCGCTTGTATTAGCCTGCGCAAGTTCTTTGCATCGCGAACACTCTTAGGGTTGGTTTCTCCAACTCAACTTAACTTAGTTTAGGCAATTTTACAGACTGAGTTAAGAATAAGCTGTGTAAGAAGTAGGCTAACTTTTGACTTAAGTCCAAAAAATGGCTAAACTAAGTTAAGTTGAGTTGGAGAAACCAGCTCTTAGTGCTTTTATCAAACCGTTCGCTTCGCCAAATTCCTTCGCTTCGAATGTGATAAAAGTGACAACGACGCGCGATGCCATATGCTGTGTGAAAGCAAATCTTGTCGCTCGGCCGATATGCAAGCGACATATATATATATGAGCACAGCATGTCGATGTCCCTTCCATATCGTATCGCTTATCCTTAAATCACTCGCATGCCCCTGGGGCGTATGAGTGACAATAAAACATAAATATAGTTGTGTTTTCGTATTCTCCAGCAAAAAATATCCAGTAACTTGCCAGTAACCAAATTTCGGAGAGTAAGCCAATATTTACTCCCAGTAAATGAAATATGCAAGAAAGTACGAAAACGCAAAACCAGCAAGAAGTTGCTAGTTTTAGGAACAGCTTATTAATTTTTTATTTTCCGATGCAATTTTCTTAGAAAACTGGTGTTTTCCATCTTATTATATATTTAAATAGGTTTATTTTGTCAATTGCAACTCTAAAAGCACCACAAACAATTATTTTCTTAGTGTGATTTACAATAAGCATTATGCCATCAGCTTTTTTTCTTACTAGCAAATAGTTGCTAGTAAAAATTTATCCAGTAAAAATCCAGTAAAACTTGCAAGTTCAGCTGTCATTTTTGCTCTCTCAATTTCCCCTCTTTTGATAGTTTCTTGCAAGTTTTGCGTACGAAAACGACATCCAGTAAAAACCCAATAATAGGGCTTATAATAGCTTATAATAGGGAGGTATCTAACTGTTTACTTTAAACTATGATGTTAGTACTGAGTTATTTAATTGTTCCTTAAATTGTTCAACTGGATGTATTATTTGGTGATACCAATTGTATTATTACAAAATATATGTCAGAAAATGCAAGTGAAAAAGTAAAGTCCGAATTTTAATGTTCTCACCCCTACGATGGTTCTATATCGAAAAGAATTATACGCCTGTTTCTTTATACTGAAATCAAAAAATATTTAGAGATCGCTCAAAGCTCTCAAAGTTTTTCATGTATTTTATATGGGGAAAAACACTGTTTCGTAGAAATGGTATAAAATCAATATTTTTATATCGGAAAACTTTGTTTCTCTTCAGGAGACTGTCAATAATAATACCCAATTGTTTATTATGCTATTTTCTAATACCAACGATTTTTACAGGCCCCCTAATTGCATTTTTTTGGATTTTTGAGGAACCTATAAAAAATAGTTAGTAATAAAAATGGTTAAATAAATAACTGGGTATCATTATTGGAAGTCTCCTGAAGAAGTTATTTCATATTGCATTGTCTGAGCTAAGTTTAAAATAAATAAAAGCTGGTAAAAATACAAACTTCCGTTTGAAAACGAGACCTTTAAGTGAGGCGGAGCTTGAGGTTAAGTGAAACTATCGCAGAACTGCTATACCTGTAGCGTCAAGAGAATCTCTCAAGCGATCGGAGTAAAGACATAGAGGATCCTGAGTAAGGCTAATAAATAGTAAGTGCACTTTGCGGCGTATTGCAATACATATTTATTCTTGTATCTGCGAAAAATAAAATAAGTTCTTTATATATGTATACGCCACGAAGGAAAAAATTGTATGTAAAAATAGAAGGAAAGTTAGCTGCCAGCGATTTATGTCCCTACGTGTATAGCAAACTGAAGGCAGCTATAAAGGCCTTTCAACCGGAATTCCTTGCAATACTTAAAATAGATATCTTAGAGAGTCAAGCAGTTCTCGATATAATTGTAGCTGATTTTTTATAAATATTACGGAAATTATAACCATTTGCTGATATTTTACTATCCACACGTATATGTATGTATATATTTAGTATGTATTTAAAATAAAGGCATTTTTTTATCTTACTTATTATTTAAAAAAAGGCATAGTTAGAGAAAAGTTTATTTTCATTTACTTAGCACGGAGTGACCTGCTTAATTCCACATCAATATTTGCATAGTTTAAAAAGAAAAAATGCAACCGATAAGGCCTTGACACACTGCGACTTTACTCCTCTTCATATCAATCATGGCCGCTTACCAATTCGGTACGTAAGTCAAATAGAGCGAATAATTAAAATTAAATAATTGATCAACAGTTGACCACAAAATGATGCGGTCACCGTAAGTCGGCCCCAATTCTTTTTATCGGTGGATGCACAAATTAATTTTCTCACAGATGTATAGGCTTGCTTTTGTACCAATATATATGTATTTGTACGTTCTGATATGTTAATATGTGGCACAACTTCACTAAAAGGTGAAGAATTTTTTTTCTTAGCTTACTCTCCCAGTGAGAACGTGAGAAAATCTGCTTGGGTTTCTCATAGAAAGTAAACTAATATGTTTTTGTCATTTGTCAGTAGCATGAGATTAAAAGAATAGAGCGGCTTGATGATCAGCTGAATTAAGCTATTAACATATGCGAAAGAAAATTGTTGATTTTTTAAGATATTTACAGACAATGTACATTGATGGTTGAAAACAATGTTATCCTAAAATTTATATGTAAAAGCTTAAACAGACGGCAGCGTTGATCGGGATTAACTAGGACTTAATCCGGATCAACTGCAGTTAATTCCCGAGTTGATCCGGATCAACGCTGCTGTCTGTTAAACTGTAAGAAGTGTGTCTTCGCTTGAATAGGAGTGGGCATAATGTTGTATAAGCGTGAATATAAATTTTCTGTCATTCTAAACTCAAAAAACATCCTACTTAATTAATTGTTTTCTATAAACTTTTTTATTTCCAATTATTCTGAATATTATTCCATTGTAACGATTTTTAAAATGTCATTCCAGGATTCGAAAATTGAATACATTCATTGCCAACGTGGCTCAAACCGTGCCATTTTTGGCCCTATTTCACTTCAAATGACACTTTACTTTTAAAATTTTTACAAAGTGCCCTAATTAATTTAGACAACATGCATGAAAATTGGTAGAGTCTCGTTTTCTCAGAAGTCCATAGGCAAACATCAATTGCCTACCAACTGTCATCTTGACAGATAGGCGGGAGCAATTCGATTGCAAGTTTTTGTGTGTAGGCACTTTGATGTCTTGACGTAAGCATTCGCCGCATTTCAATGTTTAAAAACATTTATATCCTAAAATACTTGCTGATTAAGCTGATTATATTGATCAAAATTTCATAGATGTTACCATCAACACGCTTTCTTTCAAATTGCCACATTGCCTGCAATAGATATATACATATTAAGCAACAAGCTCTGATATACATATATTGTAGCCGAGCGGTCTCTATTGGAAATATATTTTTTCACATGATTATCACGATCTCAGTGTATTTCTGCGTAGATAGGGCCTTAGGAACTGGTTGCAAGCTAACATTTTCGATACAAACAAATGTCCAAACCTAACCGGTCAAATTTTAACCGTTGAGCTACTGGTGATTTTCAGAAAATTGTTGCAGACTGTGTACGAATGTATGTATGCAATTATGTCTAACAGTGTTGCCACAAAATTTTTTATTTTTTACCAAAGTCACCGGAAAAAGTTACCAAATTCAACAAAAAATTACCAAACTTATTTTATATGCAGAACTGTACAAACATACATATCGATGCCTTTCTGCACCAAAAAGAAAATTTTTAAAAAAATTTCGCTTACGTTATTTTGGCAGTTGGGCTCGATATGTCTGTACATATGTATATCCGAAGATACCAAGCTTTTCAGGCAATAAGCGCCCCATTAACTTAAAATTTTTACGAAAGTTTGTTGAAATTTTAAAATATTGAACAAAGTTTGAAATTTGAATTTTTTGGAGTTCTGTTAAAGAAAGAACAATATTTTTATATTATATTTTTATAACCAAAATAAAATTACAAAAAAATAACATGTTAAAATTATCAAAATATGGTGCGGTTATAATTTTTTCGACCACTGTATGTAAACAAGTGACAAGAAAATATATCAAAAATTCAACGCTTGAAGCTTTCGACTCACCATAGACAGAGTGAAGTCCCCCGCTGAATGCCTCAGGTTTTTGAACGAGAACATACATATTTACATAGAATTCTACTCATATATATGGTTGCCGGGTACACTGGAAAATTGATGGTAATTGAAAAGCTGTCGAACTGACGGGGAAAGGTAGGACCACCCAAACACCTTCCAGGAAAGGACACGGTGGATATACTTAGCAATAGCCACATTCAAGCGGTTTGTTAAAGAATAACACCATTCTAGTAGCCAAGGAACGCTGGAACAACTTTCGCCTTGCGAAACTTTCAGGATTACCTGGTATTTCTATAAAAGGAAACGCTTACGGGCCATTTACTAATGTGGAATCAGAACCAATATTGACCTATTTGACATGTAAGACCGAATCGAAAAAGTTACCAAATTGAAAAATAAATTACCAAATTACNAAAAATTACCAATTTTGGTTAAAAATTACCAAAGCGGTAACGTTGATGTCTAAATGTGCATGTAAATTTTAACTGGCTAAATTGAGTTTATTATCCCTTATATGTATCAGGCCAATAAAAAAACTAAAAAATTTTTTTTAAACCTTTTTCGATTTGATTGCTATTATTGAAAACCCACACAGTTTGTTATAAAAAGTCTGATTTTCCTGCAATTGAATGACTAAAGTGCAATTTATGCATGCTTGGGTAAAACATAAAAAGTTTGGGGTAAATCTGTGAAATTTTTGTAATACCTTTTTATTAAATGATTTTAAGTGTAGCTAAATATGCAGCGATTTCTCTGCAAATACTTACATACATAAGTACATAGAAACTCGAGAATATACTGCATTCATAACATTTTTCTCTTCTGTGTCCGCAAAAGCCACTGGAACTATTGTCCACAGGATGCATCCGACTAAGCCGAGCATAATTTGGAATACCATCAAATCATAACTTAAGAAAGTTTTATTATATAGCAATTGAGAAGTGCGCGAACAAAAATTTCATAAATAACATTTAGGAAATTTTTGCACATGCAGAAGGGCATAGTTTGCCTTTAGGCGCATGGTGTTAGGATCAGCTAAACATATCGGCCCCCTAGACGACTTGGTCTTCTATTGGATATAACATATATATCTTGGGCGTCCATTCATTTCTTTCTAGAAAGGTCTTCCTCATTTCCAAAGATATTAAGAATTTTAAATAAAAGTATTTAAATGGCTTTTTTATCAAAGTATTTTGTATTTGTATTTTAAATACTTTTCAAGCAGTATTTCTATTTCTAATTTTTATACAACTTTTCTATTTTTCATTATTCGTAATATTAAGAATTTTTGCCTATATAATACTGCCTTTAGCTTTCCTGTCATTTGATATTCGGATTATCAAAAATGTAAGAAGGTAATGCGAAGCGCAATACAAAATTTACTAATTTACTCTTTCTGTTCTCTTCATGTTATCATTGCAACAACCAAACAATTTTTGAGTATTTTGCACGTTACGGTTGTTTGTATATCTGTGTGTATTCAAAGGGAATACGAAATGTATTTGTAACGGGTGATTTTTTTGAGGTTAGGATTTTCATGCATTA
>NW_016183027.1:0-5697 GCF_001687245.7 Rhagoletis zephyria | reverse complement strand
TTTTGGCAACATAACATTTTTCAAATTTTGTTCACCTGTGTGATAGATTGGCGCTGTGGTACTGTGCATTAACGACACAATTCAAAATTCAAAAAAAAAAAACTAAAAACTGTTACTACGGTTAAGTGGCTCAAGTCTATAATTTTGTCGAACTTTAGCAATCCTTACTGCTTTCTTTAGTAAGCGATGGAAATGGATTAGAAAAGGATTAGAGACCAGAGCCACTTAACAGTAGTAACAGCTTTAATTTTTTTAATTTTTAATTGTGTCGTTATTGCACAGTACTACCGCGCCAATCTACTAAACGGGTCAACAAAATTTGAACAATATTATGTTGCCAAAAATATTACAGCCGATTCTTACAGGTTTTTTTCGTAGAATCCGAATCTGGCCCTAAAGACATTAGATTGGTTCTAGTTTTCGAGCAACTTAGGTTGAAAGGTACTGAAAAACGCGTTTTCGGGCATTTCTGAGCCTCTTTAAAACAATAAATTTATGCAATATATCCGTCTGTGTGGGAGGATATAAAAGTCGAAACACTGCCCTTTAATACTCAAAATCAAAAAATTCTGGTTAAACGGTTGACGGCCTTTATCCACATACTTCAGAAATTCCTGTACCAATCTTTGAAGTACAACTCGAGGTTACATGGATTAATCACCAAAAACTCATAGACACTGACTCTAGCAGTGGAAATAAAGATGAAAAAGACACCTTTGAACCTAAGTTGCTTGAAAACTAGAGCCAATTAAAAATTTTCAAGATCAGATTCGGGTTTTACGGGACAAATCCTATAAGGATCGGCTGTAATATTTTAGTCGATATTTAGTCAATTTTGTGGGCCTGTTGTTATTTTCATATAGCTGAAGGTTTGAGCTGCAATTTCAGCCTCCTTAGAAATTTGTAGCACACCCGATTCATTTGACACATGTGATCAAAACAGGCAAAAGCGGTTTCCAATTGCTTTCAGTGCTTGGAACATAATTTTTTGGTTTTTAGCATTAAAGGGCAGTGCTTCGACTTTTATATTCTCCCACACAGAGAGATAACTTGCATCAATTTATTGTTTTACAGAGGCTAGAAAATGTCCAACAACGCGTTCTCTCGAATAATCCAGGAGCATTATCTGACTACTGTCTATCTCTTGAGATATTTTCAGTTCGAATACAAACTAAAATGCAGTCAAACAATGACTTCAAAAAAAGGAAAAGGTATCGATTCGTCGGAATATATTTTTTATGTACATATGTTATCGCATAACTTTGAACCACGTGAACCATGAATTGGATCATTAATAAATTAACGCTTCCTCTAAATTTGTGTATGCGAAGCGCAGTCGGTTGTTTTTTGCTTAATAATTACTTGGTTTTTGTTTATTTAATGTTATCTGTCGAACACCATGTAAGTCCAAGCTTCAATCTTTGTACAAAAGTTTAGAAAATTCCACAAAGATTCATAACAATTTAAAGCTTTTAAGTCGATTTTCTATGGATATTGTTTTATAAAGCTTATCGCCCATTTTTTCTTGTTATCAAATTTATCCAGGTAGACTCATCACTATAAACATATTTCTTAAATGGCGGTTTAATTAAAATTTTCTATTGTTGTCATACGTTTAATGTACTTAACATATACAAAATATTTCTTCTTCCTTCATTTGCTGCTTACACTACTACTTACACAAGTTTAACTTAAATTAAAAAAATCTTATATCGAACACAAAAATCTTCAGTTTGAAGATATTTTCAATCTAAAATTTTACTTTTTAAAAAACCCTTTTTTTGAAGATTTTTAATAAAAAACGGCTCAAAAAATCTTCATTTTGAAGGCAACGCTGCGTGCGCATAAAAATTTCATAGATCCATGATGTTTGAATTCCTCAGTATTTAATTGTTAACTTCGTGGGCATTATTTTGATTAAAAAGTTTAAGCTGAACTAAACACCATTTCAATACAAAACCAAATTTTCATGAGAACTTTACACTTTTCCATTTATTGTGATTATTAACTACAACTGTTTTTTTATGTGTTACCACCAGCGGGTTACCTAATTATGATCCCGACACTTGCAGTTTATGCAACTTTTAATTGAGTTAGCCGGTACATATGTACATGGGTCATTCCATTTCAAATCGCCCAGGCCGAGGGAAAGTGAATTTAAGTGATTTTTTTAATTTTTTTTGACATGACATATTTTCAATAACTATTTTTTTTTGATAAAAAACTTTGTATGTGGCAAATTTTTCAAGAAAAAATATAAATTTTTTTTTTTAATAGGGAATTTTGATGTGCGTGTGTGTGTGTGGTTTTTCCGATAAAAATGTTTTAATTGCGTATGCATGTTCACTTTGACGAAATATTGAGCGCTGTTTGGGGAAATCTTCGGTAGATTGGGCATTTCACGTATTATTTCGACCTTCTTTCCCATTGGGCTCCAATTGGGCAAATATTGGGGCCCAATTGGGAAAAACTTTTGGCTTTGATCGGGCGACCTCAAAGAATTTCAAGCAAGGAAACTTTATCATAATGGGCAACAATTTTTGTGCCCTCAACTGGCACGAAAAACTGCATATAAGTGCATTCTCAAAAAAAAAAAAAAATCATAACTCGAAAACGACGAGTTTTAGCATATTGATTCTCTTACGGCAAATAGTTTATACTGTTCCCTAATAGACAAAAAAGTTTGAGAACAAAACATTAGCAATTTGAAAAAAAGCAATTTGAATTTTTTTTTTGTTTATTAACAATAACTAATTATTTATAAACAATTACTGATATTTAGATCACTAGATCGATCCAGTAGATCAATATCCGCAATTAAGAAAAAAGCCTTAAAATCCTTGTTTTTTGCGACAGTTATAAACGATTTCATCAAAAGTTGCTATTAAGAGAAGGGAAAAGAAGCGTTCGTACTCAAAAAAGAAATTCATTATTCGAAAAATTCAAATTTCTGCACAAGAAGAATAAATACGTGTCTCCTTAAATTGTTCAAGGGACAATCCCGGTGAGTTTTATCGCAAACTTAAATTCACTTTACCTCGGCCTGGGTGATTTGAGATGGAATGACCCACATGCATATGCCTGTGTGGGTGTATTTTTAACAATGTAATGCGAATTTTTGATGCAATTTTTTAATGTTTTCGGGACAACAACAGTAAGAACAAAATTTTATAGTCGAAGTAGTTTATTTTTATACACAGGGTTTATATACCCACATATGTATGTACATATGTATATCCATATGGACAAATTAATGAAGGAAGCAGACAGTTATGTGGGTGTATTTAGAACTTTTTGTGTGAATTTGGTTTTTATTTGTTGTTATGGCAAAACGTTAGGCATCACAAGCAGATGTGCCTTGAAATTTGCATTCGCGTGGACATATGCATTAGCCATACATACATATGTACATATAGATATGGTACAATATAGCTAAACATAAATGGCACAGTAGGTGGCGATATAAATGAATAATGACAGCATAAAAACCCAAACAATGTGTTTTGATTTTTTATTCGATCGCATAAGCTTCAGTCGAATTTTAGGTTATAAAAATGCCGTAAACTTAATATTGACGCTTTGACCTGCTTGAGTTGTAGAATGTTACCATCCGTTTACTGTGGGTGGAAAAATATGTCTTGTGAAATATTTTTTTTGTTTGTTTTTTTTTTTTTGTGGCTTCTAGCACTATTATAAGCATACACACAAATTCAAAAAAGTAAATAAGACTCTAACTGCTTTATATATGTATAAATAGAAAAATTGTATGAAAATGTCACTGTATCTTAAATCTCTTTTATTATTTTGATGAATAATGCCATTCGTTTCTTTAGCATATACTGACTTATTTACGAATTACATATCGAGTTCTTTTATTCAATACAAAGAAATTGCTTTCGTCAAACTGGTAGAAAACCTCAAATTATTATCTAATGTTACTTTTCCATAATTAATCAGTGCTTAGCTATTCATAAAGTGATGCTTACACTTATGTGCATACAAATTCAATTATTATCCATTTGCTAAAATAAAAATATCTTATATATAGAAATAAGTGATTGTTTATGCCCACTTAGAAGCTCAAGTTCTTCAAATTATTGGCAATGCAATTATTTGCTTATTTTGTCTGCTTGTGCTCTTATTATAATTTATAGGAAATCACCGAAATTTCCTGTAAGATGTCTAAAACCCACTTCATTTCGGTTCTTCAAATAAATTGTTTAACCACAATTGCAGCAACAAGCGTAACTAGTCAAGACAATAATTTGAATAGAGATATTCAATGATTTACTAATGCTGAGCTTTTCACAGTCGGCAGCATTGATTGCTAAGCTGGATGCAGAAGAAAATCCATATTAAGCATTGTTAATTGCCTTTGTATATGTACTTCAGTTAGTGGTTTTGTTAACAAATTTTACTTGCACTATAAGTTGAAATAACCACTACGCAAGAAAGCATCTTACATTCATTAAATTTAAATGAGTTCTCTATGCACATACATATGTAGAAGGATATAACTCAGTGGTGGATTTAAAGGTGTTTTGGGGGTTGAAACACCCCCCATATTTTATTTATTTTATATCTATTAACAGGTTCCGTATCCAATGAATCGCATGTGATACATGGGAAAAATTTTGCCGCACCAGTCCTTGAATCATATACGTATAAGCAAAATTAAAATTGACTTCAGCTACATCGCCGAAAATCGTCCAATTTTTTTTTATAAAATTTATGAAAGCGACTTAACAAATCTTCAGAACTTGTAATAGTTTTTAAAACCAAAAACGAATATATTAACTAGAAGGTACTATTACCCTCACAAATAACTTATGTAATAGTGATGTGCAAACAATTTCCTTTGAAAATACGCATACCTTTAAAAAAATTTTGTATTAACATATCTTTCAGTAGGACTGCGGAATGATAAATTTATTATAACTCATTTTGATTGATTAATCCCACAATCCATTTTTAAAAGCAAATTTCATATTCAGCGCGAGTTGTCACAAATGACGGTTTAATATTGTCAAATGTTCGATATGCTGCAGTAGAATCGATAACAACAAAAAGTGTTGCTACATCAAAACTAAAAATCTAACTCCACAACCTACTATTCACGTGTTTAGACGAATTTACGTGGTAGTGCAGAAAAAAATTTTTTGAGGGAAAAAATCGCCGAAAATCACTTAATTAAGCCCAAATATCAAAAACCGCCAAATTGGCGCTAAATCGCCCAATCTTGATACTCTGGTGGAAATATGCAGTAAACAGCTGTTGATTTTATACAATTCATGGGTCGGAACTTTTAGTCACTGCCATATGTATTTTTCTTTGCTAGCGTTATGCTTAAGTAAATATTTGGGATAATAATAATAGATTGGCGCTTAGTGTTTGGCCGAGCTTCTCCTCCGATTTTTGGCATGCGCCTTGATGTTTGTCTCACAAAAGGGAGGGACCTATAGTTTTACGCCGACTCCGAACGGCGATTGTATTTTTATGAGAAGCTGTTTTTCATGGCATTACACTCGTGGATTTACCATTGCCTGCCGAGGGGCGACCGCTGTTAAGAAAATAGCCTTCTTTTTTTTCGATGTTGAGTTGAACCGTGCTTGAACTCAGGCCCTGCGGATGGTAGCGCGCAATGCTAACCAATACACCACACTTGGGATATCTATCCCAAAATACGATGCAGTGGCA
>NW_016183026.1:0-5697 GCF_001687245.7 Rhagoletis zephyria | reverse complement strand
TGATTGTAGTTGGCTTAACAAGTGAAAATAGTGGAAATAAGCAACAAGAATTAACAAGGCGAACTTAGCACAGTGCGTACACAACTGGCTGAGTCAGTGGGATCGTCGGTTCGAATTCGAATGAAAGAAGTCTGATGAGGAAATGTGGTGATTTCCGAAATAGCTATCACTTACGGTTACGCGGCCTAGCCGTCTCGATGCGTCCCGTGCTTACCTACGGAAGCTGATGCTGGCTGAGTTAGCGGCGATCNCGGTTACGCGGCCTAGCCGTCTCGATGCGTCCCGTGCTTACCTACGGAAGCTGATGCTGGCTGAGTTAGCGGCGATCAACTTAAGTCGGTTGTTAAATGAACCGGTTGAGAAGCAAATGAAGATTGCGATTTTTGGCCTGCTTGCGTAATGAATTTCCGCGGATTATTGGTGTGCACGAGTGCTTTGGGTTGCTGTGCACTTTTGCGTGCTTTGCTTTGATTGTCCATACGTATGGCTGTATGTATGTAAAGTTGTATTTATATAAGTGCGTAGGGTAGGTATAGTTGTACGTAGGTATGTAGATATGTACGTATGTGCATATGTATATTAATGTAGCGTAGGGGAGCTACGTTACAAGTTTTCATTAAAAAACGGAATCAAGCCGTTGAATATAATTGTTATAAGGCCATCAAATAACAAAAACAAATAACTTAAGGACGAGCACACCTAAAAGTTAAGCATTCTAATAATAGAAATATTAACAAAAAACCAACAAAACCAAAAACCACATGATCAAGATTGCAGCGGAATAGCTGCGCTTGATTGTAGTTGGCTTAACAAGTGAAAATTGTGGAAATAAGCAACAAGAATTAACAAGGCGAACTTAGCACAGTGCGTAGGGAATTGGGTGAGTCAGTGCGATCGTCGGTTCGAATCCTTCTGAAAGAAGTCTGATGAGGAAATGTGGTGATTTCCGAAATAGCTATCACTGCTACCATTTTTTCAAATTATTGTTGCGTTTCCACAATAAGTTTTCATTGAAAAACGGCCTAAAGCTCAATAAAAATTGTTGAATATAATTTTTATAAGGCCCTAAAATAACAAAAACAAATAACTTAAGGACGAGCACACCTAAAAGTTAAGCATTCTAATTTATTTATTTATTTATTTATTTGATCTACAGAAAATGTTTTCTTACAGACAAATAGGCTAATTATACATTTTAATTTATAATAATAATAATAATAATAATAATAATAATGGTAAGGGCTAAGCTCAGGACCTTACCGGGGTCACACAGGGCGGATCGTGAACGGCCTACTCCGATAGGTTAGCTGCGAATAACCAATAAGCAGTCCCAGACCAAGAGCGGCAAGAGACGAGGGCCTGATTTAAAAGATCAGAAATGCTTGATGAATCTCCTGTGTCCGGCGAACAGATGCCGCCCCCCAAAAAGCATCCCAGGATTGAGACCAGTTAGATCCTGTTCATGGCATACTGGAGCATGTATACGATTAGTCTGATATTGGGCTGGCGAGAGCAGTATTCCGCCACTTTAGTATGTGAGGGTGACACCTCACAGAAATGGCTGGTGGGCTAATGCTGCGATCGCCTCCGTCTCGTTAAAACCCTGGCAGGTGTTCAAGTACGTTCAATACACGTCGCCATTTAGTTGGCCGCACAGGTCCAGTTGAGATTTACTCCTGGTTTTGCGCTGTCTTGGCTCTGAACACAATATCCCATAAGGACTTGTGTCAACCCTCGCGATGGCCTGCTCCTTTGAGAGACGGGAACTTCGGGACACTTAAAAGCGACTGTGCTACGTGTGGAGATAGCGGCTTGAAGCGGAGACCCAATTGACTGAAAATGATTAAAACAAAACCAATAAACGAAACGAACGTCGATGATACGGAGGAAGAATGCAGCGCATTCAGGAAGAGCAGTAGAGTCGTGCGCTCCCCGCCACAAACTCCTCTGCAGGCAAATTCCGGCACCACGAGCACGGAGAAAGCCGCCGGCGTGGCGCAGAAGGCTACACC
Organism: Rhagoletis zephyria; assembly: GCF_001687245.7. Lineage (NCBI taxonomy): Eukaryota > Metazoa > Arthropoda > Insecta > Diptera > Tephritidae > Rhagoletis > Rhagoletis zephyria. The sequence goes on along the minus strand of NW_016183026.1, from coordinate 3,685 downwards.
TTGCCAAACGGCAACTCCCGGCAGCCGGGATAGTCGTCTTCAAACGCCGGCTGCTGCAAACAGCGACAAGCATGTCACCGCAAGCTTGGGAACTTGCGAAGGCAATGAAGATGAGCAATTGGCCCAGATTCGGCTCGTCCTGAAGAAGATGCAGAGCGCTGTGTCTAAGCAAAAGAATGTGTCCATGGACATAAAAACAGGTATGGCCCAAATCGAGGAGAGCTTAAATATATTAAGCTACCTCCGAGAGCAGCGCCGGAAGGGGCCTACCCTTTCCGAGCTGCGGAAGGCTGGCCCTGGCTCGCAAAAGAGAGGTCGAACTCGATCCGACTCCCCTACAGGCGAGCCGGAAAAGAAGAAAAATACTACTGCTAATAACAATAATAGTAGTAAAAACATTATTATTAATAATCCTAATAATAATGGCAATAATAACAACAATGCACAGAAAACCGTACCAGACAATCAATGGAAAACGGTTGGAAAAAGCAGAAAGCCCAAGCCAGGGCCAGCGCCAGGTGAACCCTTGGTCAATAAGGGCGAGGCGACCAGCCGCAAAAAAAAGAAGAGGGTGAGAAAAAAGAAGAGTCTCGCCAAATTAATAATTAAGCCAGCTGAAGACAAAACCTATGCAGAGGTGCTGGGAACGATACGCGGTAAGCTCCAACCCGAGAAGACGGAGACCGTAATTCGATCTGTTCGGCGTGCTCATCGAAATGGAGCGCTGTGGCAACCACACAGCATTTAAGGAAAATGTGTGCACTGCCATTGGCCAGCTTGGAGACGCCCGTATTCTCACTAGACGTTTACGTCTAGAAGTTCTGGGCATGGACTGCCTAACCACGGCCCCAGAAGTGGAGAACGCTATACGCGGGGAGTTAGGAGACAAGATGAATGGCCAACTTCGCGTCTCTCTCCTCGCTGTAAACTCGCGAGAACAAAGAATGGCCGTGGTGGAAATCGATGAACTGCCAGGCCGGACTCTTATTGAAAAGGGGAAGCTGCGAGTAGGTTGGATTATCTGCCGCGTCCGAGAGCGCGCGGATGTCCAAAGGTGTTTCCGCTGTCTGGGGTATGGCCACAAAAAGGCGGCATGCAAAGGCCCAGACAGAAGCAGTTCATGCTGGAAATGTGGTCAGCAGGGCCACATAGCCTCTGCGTGTAAAGAAAGCCCAAGCTGCTACCTGTGCTCGGCAGGAGATGGACAGAAAAATTCCCATCACCTGCCCGGGTCGGGAGTGTGCAAGGCCTTCAGGGATGCCCTTGCTGAGGCTAAGACAAAGCTTGGGAGAATATGATTAAATTTATACAAGGCAATATGAACAGGAGTAGGGTAGCTGATGACCTGCTGGACCAATTGGTTCTTGAAGAGCAGACGCTGTCATCATCAGTGAACCCTATAGAACAAAAGAAACCTGGCATGTTGACCAATCAGGCTCGGCCGCGATATGGATTGCTAACCCCAACCATCGCGCAGAGAGCAGCGGGGTAGGACGCTGCTACGTCTGGGTTAAAATGGCGCAAATCACTGTGGTGAACTGCTACCTGTCTCCAAACGACACAGTCCCTGTCTTCAGGGGAAAGCTCGAAGACCTTGAAGACGAATTGCGCGATATAACCGGCCACATAATTGTTGCTGGAGATTTCAACGCAAGAGGCGTGGAATGGGGTATGCCCCAAACAAACACCAGGGGAAGACTGGTCCTTGAAATGGCAGCCCGCATTGGCCTGACCATCCTCAACACCGGAACGACCCCTACATATCGAAGGCCGGGTTTTGGATACTCTATCCCCGACATAACACTGGTCTCAGAAAGCCTTCTCCGAAGGGCTGACGGATGGAGAGTGATGGAAGACCTGAGTGGTAGCGACCACAACTACATCACCTTCCAAGTCACTGACATCACGCGAGGGCAAACACGTAGTATCCCTCGCAGGAAACCAGGATGGAACCCGTCTAGGGTCGATGTTCGCAAGTTCGATACGTCACTCCTAGCAGATTCCCAAGGCATTTCACCCACAACGGGAGAGATCCACAACAGGGAGTCTTGTACTAAGCTGGTCGAAGAAACTATGCGCTGCATTCACCGGGCATGCAAAGCCTCAATGCCACAGAGGAGAGCATGGTCAGGTAAAAAGCAGGTATACTGGTGGAATGACCGAATTGCTGAGCTGCGAAGGGCCTGCCATAGAATGCGGAGACTCGCAACGCGCGCTCGTGGTAGACCCGAGGCGCTGACCAGAGCAGCAGCCTACAAAAGCGCAAAGAAAGCACTTGGGGCCGAGATACAGAAGAGCAAACGGAACTGCTGGAAAGCGCTATGCGACGAAGTGGATCGCGATCCCTGGGGCCAGGGATACAAAATAGTGATGAAAAAGTTCCATACATCATCACAGGCGATGGATGAGGCCCGAGTTAAGAATATAGTGGATGCGCTATTTCCCACACACCCACTAAGAGCCGACACAGTGTTCGTCGAGGAGCAAGCCGAGGCACCACTGTTTTCGACAGACGAGCTGAAGCTAGCCCTGCGAAGCATGAAAGCCGGCAAGGCTCCAGGCCAAGATGGCATACCAGCGGAGGCAATCAGGTTAGCAGCGGAAACGAGCCCTGATCTTCTGCTTAACATGTACAACAGCTGCCCTAGGGCCCGGGTTTTCCCAAGCCAATGGAAGAAGGCGAGACTGGTGCTTATACCCAAGGGCAAAGGGGACCCAAACTCTCCTTCATCCTTCCGGCCACTCTGCATGCTAGACACAGCAGGCAAAATGATGGAGAGTCTGCTCAAAATACGCTTGACGTCAGCCATAGAAAGCGAGGGAGGCCTTTCACCCCGACAACATGGCTTCAGGAAGGGACACTCAACTATAGGAGCAATTGGCGAAGTAGTCGAGGCGGTACATAAGGCCGAAGAAGCTTGCCACCAGGCGCGGCCAATAGTGCTGCTAGTCACACTGGACGTCAAGAACGCCTTCAACTCGGCAAGATGGGACGATATGCTGGAGGCCTTGGAACGGTCATTCAAGGTTCCAACATACTTGCTAGATATGAGCCGGGACTACCTCAGAGACCGTTGGCTTTTGTACGACACAACACAAGGTCAGAGAAAGAGACGTATAACCGGCGGAGCGGCACAGGGGTCTGTACTTGGCCCGGACCTCTGGAACGCCACGTATGACAGTCTGGTGCGCACGGAAATGCCGGAGAGCGCCTTCCTTGTCGGCTTCGCGGACGACGTGGCAGCCGTCATAACAGCAAGAAATGTCCAGCTAGCACAGCTCAAGCTAAACCAGGTCATGCGCAACGTCAGTGGATGGATGAGCGATCACGGTCTGCAATTGGCTACAGCCAAAACGGAGATCGTGCTCCTCACCAGGAAACGGATCCCAACAATTATAAATATAATGGTCGGACCTCAACCCGTGACGACTTCTAGGTCTACAAAATACCTAGGGGTGAAGCTTGACAGCAAACTCACATTCTCGGAACACATCCATGGAGTATGTGAAAAAGCTGCGCAGAGCACGGCGGCTCTAAGCCGGCTGATGGTAAACGTGGGCGGCCCGAAGCCATGCCGCAGGAAGCTTCTGATGACAGCGGTCCAATCGGTGCTCCTGTACGGGGCAGAAATATGGGCTGACGCATTGAAAGTCAAAAAATAACGGGTTCAAATGTCTTCGGTAC
>NW_016183024.1:0-5698 GCF_001687245.7 Rhagoletis zephyria | reverse complement strand
TCGAAATATCGATGTATCGATGTTGGCTTTGAAAATTTGCATCCCTAAGGACAACACATGAATGGAATGTCTAATCAAGAGCTAAGAGTTTTTTTACAAATAATGATACACTAAAAACAAAATATGTTTCTCTCAACATAAGATTTGGTTATAATTAGCAAACCCATGATACAAAAAAGAAGGTAGTTTCAATAAACAACTTTTGACGGATAATAAAATTTTTTTGAAGTTTCATAAATTGTGAGTATTATCAACGGCCTTACCACTTTGATAATATTAAAACAATAAATCGGAGCATTTTCTTTCCCACATTTATACCAATTTAATAATATTTCAAATGAAAAATCATTATCAGTGCTTGGTAATTTTTATCTTACGTGGTTTGCACCANAATTGAAATTGTTCTTTTTGTTTTATAATAAAGATCACGAGAGCATTCTGTTGTTATTTTTTCATCTATCTTTCATCTCTCATCTTTTATCTAATTCTAAAGAGTTCCCTTTTCAAATAAATTCTTTTTATAATCGCCAATTCCATGTGAATAAATTGTTCTCATAATTTAACTTGCAAAACCAAAACAAATTGGGAAAAATTATTTTTGGTTTACTTTATAATTTTAGGAATATTTGTTCACATGAAATTCGTGAAAATTTACTTTTAAATATCTCATCAGATTTTGCAAAAAATTAGGCTTTGTGGTTAGCGTATCACCATTAACTTCAACAAATTTGGAATTTAATATGTCCAATGTATGCAAAAAACTTGAATTTGACTTGCGCAGACCGCCCTCCGATAGGCAATTTGCATAAATATAATTTTGATCACTTTCTTCATCCGTTCTGAAACTTATTTTCGTCAACCCCCTTTTTGAGATTATGCATTAATTTTCAGGTTCATCATATTCGACTTATTTGAGTGGACTGATGAAATCTTCTGCTTAAAAAAAAATACTGCTCGTGATCAGGTAGCATGAATTTAATGAAATGTCATAATTTTATTAAAAGTCAAATGGTTAACAACAACAACGAATGTCATTAAATGAAACTACCTTCTTTTTTGTATCATGAGCAAACCTGTGTTGCGAGAAATATATTTATTTGACAATTTGCTCAGTGATAATTTGAACATGATTTGGTAACTATAACCAATTAATATAACTATAACCAAATCATGTTTTCAGATAAACATATTTAGTTGACGATAAGTAAACTCTTTTCTCAGTGTAGCCCATGCTTCTATACGACTTTTGATATAACGCGAATACAATTTTTTTCCAGATATGGTAGCCTGCTGCTGGAAATCGAAAATAGAGGGTTTTTCAATTGGGCCGGTTCGATGTTGGCAGCCTGCAGCAACCATGTTGGTTTGGTATCTGTATGTATAACTTGGTGTTTAATATTGATCCACTTAGTTGTAATCACCATGACAACTTACAATTGGGTCGGTCTTCCGCCCTGCAGTAAAATTTAGAGACAGTCTGGCAAAACGCTAGTTCCGCCCTACAAATTTCCGAACCATCTCTGAATTACTTAGTGCAAAGCGGCTGCGGAGCGGGACAGCTAAAACTTTCGTTGTGCTAGTTGCGCTCTCCTCAAAGTTTCCCATATCTAGAAATTTCCACTTCGTCATGTAAAAATAGATACTGCGTTGAGATTAATCGATAACCAGTACCACATCTTAATGAGCTAATTTTGCACTAGTTCTGGACTATCGCGCCGTACGCTACCCAGGGCTTTTTAAACCCTATATTTTTGAAGGTAATTTTAAAGGCAAACGGGGCTATTTTTCCATCTCAAAAGCTTTCAAATACCCTTGCATTTAGTTTGCTATTTGTTCTCGTTCTGGAGATATTAGATTTTGTCATGCAACAAAAATTTAAATTTTCCATGCTGTACGTGGTGGGTCCCTACTTTTTCGAAAACTTTGTTAGTAAAGCAATCGCCGTCAATGTCTCTCGCACAGCGGCAATGTGAATTGCCACCAAGATAAGCTAGTTTTACACCGCTGCATTTTATCTTCTGGGGTTTTTTGATACGTTGGATCAAAGACTCATTGATATTTGCGAGTTGAGCAGCATACTTTACGTCATGACACCCATATTCCTTTGGTCATGGCCCCGCTTGATTTTCATATTATTAAAATAATTCTATTTCCTTTTGAAATAACAACAAATGTGTTTAATATTTCATTTAAAAATTGTTTTAATATTTTCTCAGTATTTCTTTTTTGTTTTTATAATTTGTGTTAACTATTTAAATTTTAGATTCATTACAATTCGTTTAATTTTGTTTTAATATGAATTGTGGCAAGTATAATCTATTTACATGTTATTATTTTTCAATATACACTGTGTACATACTTAGCTGTTAATATTGTGTAACTTAATTTTTTTTATAATTTGGAGCATTTTTATTTGATTACAAATTTAAAAAACAAGAAATAAACAATAACAATTATTTTATTTTATTTATTTATGCATATTATAATTATGATACATAAATAAGTAAGTCTGCATGTGTGTCACACTAAATATTTTACAATAGCTTATGTAAGTAAATATTATTACAAAGGCGCTAAGAAGTAATTGAAAATACGGATATACATTCACACAATGGCCGATAGTTAAGGTACAAGAAGAGACAGGTTTTAGCGATAAAAAATAAGGAAAAATAAAAATTTTGCAGCGAGAACCGAATTAAACAAAATTATGCACAAATTAGGTCTCATAAAGGCATACATATGTATTTGTAGAATCAGAAATGCTTTAGTGCGTTTTAGTGATATTTAATTATTTTTTTTATTTTATTTTAAAATTTTCAGGTGCCAGCAGAAGTTTATATACAGGGTTGTATTTATACATACATACATATGTATGTTGCCTTATATCTATGTAGATAATATTCCTTGTTGGTTTGTTTGTTTTGCTAAACTTAACAAATAAAATTGATTTAAAGTAATTTCTAATAAAATCTTAAACAATCGTGTATTAAGGAATGTTATAGTACGTGCCTAGTTAATCTAAATAAGCTAACTTTTTACATGGAAATGGAACCGTTGCGCCGGCGCATACGCATGGGAGAGTCACACTTTGAGTGTAGTCGCCTGTAGTCGCCTGGCAAACCGGCTGCTTGCCGGATTTCAATTGAACTGGTTGAGTTTCTTTACTGTTTTTTTTTTTGCTTTTATTAATTAAGAAGAATTTTTACTAAGTCTAAAGTTAGAATTGATTTGTGTTGCTCTTGCAGCTTACGCTTCTCTTTTATGATAAATTTAATGGACTCTTGGACTTAGCGCCTTTTGTTTCTTACAATACATTAATGGGTCCTTATCTTTCATAGCATTGCACTTCAATGCAACTCTATTCACTCAGCTTTCATTATTTCATTGCTTACCGGACAAAAAGCGCTAAGTCGACTTAAATGGTTTTGTCGAAAACTGTACAGAATTTAATGAAGAGCTGCAACTTTTCCCTCTTATTCGAAAAAAAAATTTACTAAATTAGTTTTAGCATTTAATACTGGCATACCCGCAGTAAAATTACTTGGCATTTTTGTGGTCTGCCGTAAGTTTAAAACACTTTAGGTATTTTCAAGCTATTTGCTTATAAATTGCGTATAAATTTTAACCCGTTTCGTGGACGTTTTCCTTTTGCATTTAATTTGCTTAAATTTTCTTTTTAATTTTGACTAGGACGTTTTTTGTTTGATTTTGTGTGTGTTTGTCGAATTTTATTTGAATTACTGGGCTTTAGTTTCCATTAATTTGTATTTTTTTATAAACAAATCACGCGCTTTTACGTGTGTATTAGATGCGTGTTTCCGATGCCACCAAAATACGTAGACTAGAGTCCGCTTTAATGGTGGTTCAAATGTTCCAGTCACACTTCACTTTGCATACAATGCACACTGGAGTCCTGTGAGAGTTCATCCATGGAGGATTCTAAAATGAAATAAGAATCGAAAATGTGTTGAATTAGAAATTATTTAAAGAACATATAGACGGCTGAGTGAAAGATCAACCTATCTCGGCAGCCAGTTCGAAAACGTTCTATCTCGGAAAATTTTTTAAAAATGCACTATTTCAGAATTTGGTTCAAAACGTCCTATCTCAGCTGCCAATTCACAATTTCAACATATTTTCAATATATTTTCAGTTGGGATAGAACGTTTTTCAATCAAATTCTTAAACAGGGCATTCTTCCACCAAATTCTGAAGAGAGACGTTCTTGAAAAGTTTTCTGAAATTTTTTTGTTGGCGGTGTTATGCATTTTCCTCTAAATTGAACAAATTTTCGAACATTTTACGTATGGAAAAAAGATAGACACCGTCTAAAAAAAGTGCCAAAAATTAACGGTATTTTGTAGCCTAAAACTTGTACTTTATTTAATTAGAATTGAGTACCTAGGCTTTAAAACTGCATACCCAAAAATGTTCTAAACTTCTGAATAGAAAATGTGAAATTTTGAAAATTTTTATTTTTTTTAATTTTTGTACAAAGTTACAAATTTGGTTTTATATGGTTTTGTCGTAGATAGAACTATGTTTTTATAAAAAAATTATTAAAATTAAATAATAAAAATAAATAGTCAAAAATTGGCAATATATACGATTTATTTGACGAAAATTACGGAAATAGTCCCAAAAGAAAATCTCTAAAGCTGAGAAGTAACTTTTATCGACTTCAATTCTTGAGTACAAAATTGAAGACTTCCGTTAATTTCTTTTAATTTAGTATGAGACCGACTCTGAGGTACCACCTTTCCCCATCGGTTAACGGTGTCCAAAGTTATGCGGTAACATCCATAAAAAAATATTCCGACGAATTAATAACCTACTCCTTTTTTTGAAGTCTGTTAAAAAGTAGAGGTGGTTTTTGGATATTCTTGAACTTAGGGTCTTAGAAGCCAGACGTTATGCTAATTTGGGACTCGAAAACCCAAACATTTATATGTTTTCTGACTAGGATAATATTCAGCCCTAACAGTGGCAGATTATAGCATACCCATCTACACTGATGGTTCAAAGATAGAGAAAGGAACTTTTAGCACCTTTTAATCTGCCAACGACTTCAACGTCTCGCATGCTGAGATTCATGCTATAGTGAAGATAGCTAGTCTTTTTACTAAATGGAACGGGGTACGAAAATATCGTGACACATTGGCAACACTGGGCGCTCTCAACGATACTATATATGTACTATTTTTCTGAACATTGTTGATGAGGTGCCTACCCAGCAAAAAACACGATTACCACAGAAACGAAAGTGGAAACGAGCTAGGCGATGGGAATCGCTTACCCTTTCGCTTCAAGAAGGCCTTATTTTAACATGGGCATGTTATTGGAGGTAAGCCCTTACCCGCAGCATTATCTTCAAACGAAAGGAGAACGCATGGATAAACAGAATGCAGAGATGCGGACAAAGACAAAGAATGCCTTACAGAGAAACTAATGTAGAATGCCTAGATAAGTACATACTTATTTATATTAAATTGAAATCAGAAAATGTCTTAAAAGATTAAAATTAATTAAAATTTTTATAAATAAGCTTTTATACATACATATGTATTTATTTAGGTATTTAGATTTTCTTAAAAATCGGTATGTACTTGTACTTCACTTCATTGACTGACTTCAACTTCGCTGCAAATTGACAAAGCAAAACATGATTTTTATGCGAGACAAATTTCCACAGAAAGTA
>NW_016183021.1:663-5699 GCF_001687245.7 Rhagoletis zephyria | reverse complement strand
AAAGAAATCTTAAAAAACTTAGTTATATTAAAATTTAATGGGCTAAAAAACCACACACTCAAAATAAATCTAGGAAATCGAATTAAATAGATCGAAATTTTTACGAAAGAGTGTTGGTTTTTTTAATGTTGCACAAAGTTTGAACCTTGGATTTGTACGGCTTTTCTTAAAATATAAAGCGTATTTTTACAAAAAATAATTAAAATTGAATAATATTAAGATAAATGGTCAAACCATCTCGTAAAGTTTTGATAAGCACTTGAAATTCTATTAAAATGTCAAATTTTAGTACTGAATCCAAAGAAAATGTATCTTTTATCCATTAATAATAACTTAAATATGCTTTTTGTTAAGATGTATACCTGAAAATGTGTGCATACATATTTGCGTTAAATGCAATACATGTGCACGTGGAATCAATTTGCAAAAGTGTAAACTACGTAAACGTATGTACATAAACAATAAAACTTTCTCATGAATACCATAAAATCATTGGTCTTGAAGGGAATGTACTAAGAAAATATATGAGCGAATTAAAAAGTGTATACAATTTATGCCGAAAAGTAAATTTTTTGTATAGATTTCGTACTGAAGGAACAATTTCATATCCCAACACTGATACAGAATGTAAACAAACACAGGGTTGCAAGGAAAAAAAGTTGAACGAGCTCAAAGTTGGCTGGCGACCAACTTTGTTGAAAGCGATTAGTTGAAAGGCCGTTCGGACGAGGCGATTTTTGCTTCCAACTAAAAGTGGCCTGAAAAATCGCCGCGTGCGAATGCCCTATCAAGCTTACTTTTGGAAAGAACCTTTATTTTATATCTTCAATATAGGGATGTGTTTTACAAAGTTCAGTAATAGTACAAAGTAATCGATTATTAGTAAAGGTTAATGCTAACGTTGTGTTTACACCACAGTAATCTTACAACATCTCTCTTTCCTAGAAAGCTATGTGTATGGCTTAACATTAAAATTAATTCATGTAGTATAAAAGGTTTATTGAATTATACAGCAAATATAAATTTAGATTATAAAGCGAAAATTTGAGTTTAATACAAAATGTAATGAGTTATACAGCAAATATAAATTTAGATTATAAAACGAAAAGTTTGAATTTATATACATAAGTATTTGTGGAAAGGAGAACCAGATACTCTACATATCACACATTGGATTTAATTGTAGATGTAGCAGATTAACTATTGTATTGTTGAATTGTATACTTGAATTTTATCCCAATCTATTGTATCTCAATTACTTATTTTATTTTCATTGAATTTGTTGTATTAACATAAATTACCATGTAAATACTCTTTCTTGGGTGAACACCCAATGTACAGCGTGAACACCACCAATCAATGTTTGAAGGTGTTGGCAACGCTCTCGCGAGCACCTTGCAACAAGCTGGATTTTGTGACACCTATATGTAAATGTACATATTTTCTTAGCCGAACATTATTATTACATAGCAAAAATCCACTTCGTGCGGTTGCGAATTTTCTACATTTTGTAAAACCTAACCAAAAGCGTGAATTTTGAGTGAATTTTTAAATAAACCTAAAGTCCTACGCGACACCGAAGTTGAAATACGCTTTTTCATTACTAAGTGACAAATATACTCCCCGGTAAAGTGATCCGCGATTTGATTACCAATCGCCGGTAAAATCCAGGCGTCTTACACTACTTTTCGCTCGCGTAAAGCCCCAGCAAACCAATCTGGCGAAACTTCTTCGCTGGCCATCGTTCTGCAGTGACCATCCTCCACTTCCAGCCGCCTACTTCGCAGCCGCCATCGCCACCGTCCAAATCCGTTGCCACCCTTGGGAGACCTGCTCCAGTCACATTCGCCCCCGCTGCCGCCAACTGCACCATAAACAGCCCCCTGCGCTGTTCATTGGTCCTTCGAGCCGGATATGAACCAGCGACCTATGGATATACAGTCCACCAAACGTAACAGTTTTTAACTTGTAGTCCTGTATTTCACTATTGGCGGACGGGCGAAAAAGAATTCTTTGGTAACTTTGGTCGTCTTTGTGGAGTAGTGTCTGCCGGTACATTTTCTCAACATCGCCGTTAAAGACGAATCGGTACGTACGCCACTTGAGGATCATCAACATTAAGTCGGGCTGGAGAGTTGGTCCGGTGTAAAGAACATCGTTCAAAGAGTAACCGGACCCCGACTTTTTGGAGGCGTTGAAGACGACTCGGACTTTGGTCGTTCTTTTTTCCGGTTTTATAACGGCATGGCGGGGGAGATAGAACGACCAATATTTGCCGTGGGAAGATAATTCCTTAGAAGCCGTTTCTTCCATATGGTTGAGAACTAGATATTCTCTTTATACGTCATCGTACAGGGTTTTTAGATCACCTTTTCTTAGAAGATTTCTTTCCATACTCAGACATTGCTGGAGGGCTGAGGTGCGAGATTGACCTAAGGGTATATAGTCCGGCTACCCTTTAAGCCAAGCTTCCCCGACGATATCGCCTTATACGGCGATGTTATTCGTCTTTAACGGCGATGTTGAGAAAATGTACCGGCAGATACTACTCCACAAAGACGACCAAAGTTACCAAAGAATTCTTTTTCGCCCGTCCGCCAATAGTGAAATACAGGACTACAAGTTAAAAACTGTTACGTTTGGTTTGAATTGCGCACCTTATCTCGCCATACGAACACTTCACCAGCTTGCAGAAGACGTGAAAACCACACACCCCCTTGCGGCCCCCATATTAAGAAATGAAACTTATGTGGATGACATTCTTTCCGGCAGTCATGACCTCCCCTCAGCCGAAGAATCCCTATCCCAAATCATCCAAGCTCTCAAATCGGCAGGCTTCGCATTAAAGAAAATCATGGCTAACCACCATGAAGTTTTGAAAAACATTGCTAAGGAAGACTTGCTTGATAATAATTTCCTAGAATTCGAAAAAGCAAGTTCCACAAAAACGCTCGGTATTCAATGGAACGTCCTAACTGACACCTTTTCGTACACCATTGATTCCACTGCAGCGATAGCCGCAAGCACTAAGCGACAAATTCTCTCTTCGGTCGCAAAACGTTTTGACCCGGCAGGGTGGCTTACGCCGATCATGATTCAAGCCAAAATTCTCCTCCAAGAGCTCTGGTTAGACGGAACTCAGTGGGATGAGCAAGTTAAACCTCTCCGTTTGATAAAGTGGATGCAATTTGCAAAAAACCTCCCAGAAATTTCTAGAATCCAAATACCCCGATGGGTCGACTATATCCCCGACAGGCAGGTCGAATTACACGGCTTCTGCGACGCGTCTGAGAAGGCATACTGCGCCAACATTAACGTTCGCATGACAAGTGGCACCAACACTTCTTCTCATCTGTTGGTCTCCAAAGGCAAAGTAGCACCTCTTAGAACCACAAGCTTACCGCGGCTTGAACTCCTCCTCGCCAAATTAGTCGCAGTTGTCCAGTCTCACCTCGATCTCTCTAAGCCAAAACTGACAATGTGGTCTGATTCCGAAATCGTCCTTGCATGGCTAGAAAAGCCCCCTTATACTTGGAAAACATTTGTCTCGAATCGGACTGCGCAGATACTCGATCTGATAGGTCGATTCTCTTGCCATGCGCGCGCTCTAAAGGTTATGGCATTCGCCTTCAAATTTATTAGAAACCTAAAGGATCGGGTAAAAGGCATCCGTCCTATTCCCTAACACATGATGACCTTCGCAAGGCAAAACATCGGCTCATAGCCTTAACCCAAGACCGGTATTACTATCAGCGTTGCCGTTTTGGTCCAATTGGACCAAAATTGGTAGCTTCATTCTCCGTTGGTAGCTTGGTTGGTTTGACGAAACTTTTGGTAGGCAAAATTGTTTTGAAAATACAATCAAACTGAACATTAAAATTTGTTTGCTTAATTTAAGTTTACACGTTCAAAACACTGCTTTCACTTTGCTTACACGTATAAGATTTCTTTATTTTTTCCTTATTTTATTAAACAGACAATTTTCTGCAAACAAAAACTCACTTTCCAAAGCTATGACCGATTAGCTGTTGAAATTAACAAGAAATTACCTCTTGTCTTGAAAGAAAAATTGGTGATAGGCAATTTGCCAGGTGTGAGTGTATTGGTAATAAAAAAGGGTGAGTATATGCAAATAGAATCAAATTTGGATTTTTTTTATTGAAATGCATAAAATGTCTGCTTTTGTTTATTCACACACAAAAAAAAATTTTTTCGATATGAATTGAATCAATCTCAAAGACATTGTGTAGAAATACAAGTGAGATATCTTAGCAATAGACGTCATCCTGGGCCACAGCTGCGATCATCTGTTTTTTAGAGTTGCTTATTTTGGCCTAAACTGCTCTTTTTTGACCTGAGTTGTATTAAATAGTCTCTTAAAACTTGGTAGTATTTGTTGTTCAAATGGTAACATATATGCCCAAAAACTTGAAAAATATTAAATGATTGCTTTTTAAAAATGCTATTTACAAAATTTCGTTTTGATTGCGACATTAGAAATATTCAGATTATAAAAGTTTTTCACATATGTTTTAAGATTTTAAAGCTTTAAAAAAGTACGGTGGAATGCAACAATGTGCTTGAATTTGTGTGCATCTTCGTCAGCTTATTCGTTTGCAGACTAGAAAAATGGCGAACAGCCATCAAAATACTGATTCAAAATACACATCTTTCACTGGACACACAAATGGGTGCGCGCAGCAAAATTCAGCCCTAATGGTAAGTTAATTTCATCGTTCGGCGCTGACAAGTTAAGAATTTGCGATACATTTTCAGGCGAATGTGTGCGAACGTTCACCGTGGGAAGAGGTATGGGACGACAGCTGGCATGGCATCCAGACGGTAATCTGGTAGCTTTAGCATTAGGTTGTAACGGCGTTAAGATATTTAACATAGCTGAAGGCGAGCTAATACAGTGCATTCGTCGCCGGAGAATGATGTTGCATTTCACCCAAGTGGAAATTTCTTGGTGACTGGCGGCGATGACGATACAATAAGATTGCTTGATTTATTAGAAGGTCGACCAATTTATACAC
>NW_016183021.1:0-628 GCF_001687245.7 Rhagoletis zephyria | reverse complement strand
GTCATGCAACAGCTCCACATAACTCCGCCATAGACACACCAGTTGCTGGAGTACCAAAAAGCTGTGATGACAGTATTTTAATTGATCCACGACAATTGGTGGCATATGGAATGCGTGATGGAAATTTTCTGGTGCTTGATAGCCAATATACTACAAGAGTGTGGTGTGATAGTAATTTTTCTAAAATTTCCTTCTTTTATTTGCAGTTACATTAAGAAGCTCATAGAGGAAAGAGCTGTTGGTGAGGAAGGTGTCGAGTTACTGCAGTACTGCAACTGGGAAAATCCGCATTTCGCACGTGCCCCAATCGTATGGAATAGTAGCTTATGTCAAAAGGCTGGTTTTAGTATAATGCGGCATTCGCAGCATACCCTCACTGGCGCCGAGCCGTTGAAGAAATTTTGGNACGTGCAAGAAATAGTTCCGATACTAGCAAGTCAATATTATTTTTAAGTCTCATCAAAAAATTCCTTGTCGTTTAAAAAATAAAGGGAATGCCGGATTATACTAAAGCCAGCTTCCCGACATAAACTACTATTCCATACGAACACAGAAATATAAATGTATCTAAAACTTAATAAATCAAATAGGATTGCATTTGCATAATATACCTAATATTGGAATCTGT
>NW_016183020.1:0-5699 GCF_001687245.7 Rhagoletis zephyria | reverse complement strand
TATTTTGCAACGATCACAGTTACGGACATAGGTTCAGAAAATACGTCGCGACGCGTCGTTAGATTTCCTACAAAGGAACAATTCAGAGATCTAGACACACTCTTAGGAAGCTTGGTGAAAGATTTCTATACCGACGGCTCAAAGACGAAAATGGTATTGGAGCTCGGATGAAATCTGGACTAATCTAATCTAACTTCCAGATGGTTGCAATGGCAACGGTTTTTCAATCGATATTCCTTGCAATACAGAAAGTGGCAGACTGGATAATTGGCGAAAGGTAGCGTGGACATAAAATGAGGACCTGCAATGGCGGCTAAGCTGCTCTAAACGCCTAAGAAACTGTGTGCACCTTTTCAAAGTTAGTCCAGGAATGTAATTTGAGGCTGAACTCCATTACAAGGCAGAATTACCTTGAAATCCTGGTAATACCAGGACACTACGGTGTTCAAGGCACCCAAGGGGCTGATGAATTGGAAACTGCGGTTCTCTGGAGATTCCAATTGAAACGGAGCTAATTTTAGGGCAACCTATAGCTACGGTGACCATCCGTCCTGTATTGTACGGGACAGTCCTCTTTTTTGACCCACTATCCTGGTAATTTATTTATTTTATACGGGACGCCAAATGTTCTGTATTTGTTTTAATGTCCTCTATTTGTCCCGTATTCGGTGTTTCGACGCCTTAACAGCTCATTAAACTGGCATGCCTATGAACGAGTTTTAAGTGATGTTGGTATATGATCGTAATTTTCTCCATAAACACTTATTATTTTCTAATCTGTGTGCCTGTTATTCTAATCGAGGAATACATGCAGTGACCAAAATAGAAATTAGGACTCGACATTTTAGTAAGATTTGGCTATTTTTCCTTAGTTTATTTAATGTTTATTATTTATTTTATGAAAGTAAAGCTCTTTTCCTAACAAAAACCATATAATACAGAATTTCCAACTTTGTGCAAAAAACTATAAAAATTAATTCTGAAAGTTTCACAAAAATTTCAAACTTTTTAATTAGAATCTTTAGAAAACTTGGCTTGCAGTTTTGTAATTTATTAAAATTGAGTATAATAAAGTGCAAGTGGAAAGTGCTGCTCATTTGCTTCTCTTTCAATAAAATGGTCAAACATACTTATTTTGTATAAAAAAAATGCGTAACACCGTCAACAAAAAAATTGCCAAAAATTAATGGCAAGCCTTAGCGACTTAAAATTACACTTAATTATACCAAAATTTAACAAATTTGGTTTTTAATTTCACGGGGTAAAAATCTAGAGAAAATTATCCTACAAATTTGTGATGTTACTAAATGGATACTGCTTGAGGTCTAATATTTCTAGGATCATTGAAGAAGGCTTTAAGATCTGTAAGCTGTTGTGGAAAAAATTTGGAAAATTATTTTTTGTCCCGTATTCGGCTCTCATAAATATGGTCACCGTACCTATAGCGGCAACGATTGGGCACATCAAGAATCTCATAAGCAAAATTTATGGGAGCCGTTGATGTGGTATTGACACCTGCAAAAAAAGAAAGTGTTTTTTAAAACGGCCTGACAATGTGGCTGCAAAATACCTCTACAGACAAAGAAGATGTGATCTACGAGCCCTGATAGGACTTATTACAGGGCAAAATCTATGAGGACGACATATGGACGAGATTTTCCTCTTAATCCTGTCTTTAGGTCTTACGAAAAATGGGAAATACCGTCTGAGTTCTTGGAAAAATTGTGTTTATTTATTCGGCCACCCATAATTCCATTCCATACAAGTTCCCTAAGCTAAAAATTGGCTCGCGCAACAACAAATTCAATGCATCAGCAACTATCAGCATAGCTCCCAAGAAAATTGTTGAACCTTCTATTCTAATAAATACTGCGTATGATTTCCTTTAAGCCTTGCAATTGTGTTTAAACTCACTCGAAGTACCGTTCATGTACTCACAAATGATTTACTCAATTACTGCTCAATTACCACCCACACATATACTACATATGTATGTATGTACATATATTTGCATAACGCCCGCTACGGATGCCGACTAACATAACGCCAACAAGTGTAAACCGCTTAATGCCGTTCGATGATGACACCTACCAGACCGAGGCAAACAAAATGAGTTACAACAATAACAACAATCACGACGATTTGCAATTTTATATTGTTGCACTGCAACTGCGAGCTGCAAGCAAGCGAGCAATGTGGGTATGAATGAGTGAGTGCGCACAGCTGTTATAATGAGCCATTTAAAATGTGTCAAGTAATCGAAGCGGTGCTAATAAGCCTCAAATCGTTAAAATACACAAAGCAATGGCGATTGAAATGTACAGTAGTGCGACAAAATTGCCACTTTACCCACCTGCGGAAGCTGAGCTATGTACAGCGCATTAGGCGGCAAGCGGTTGTGCTGACGGCGGTGGTGGCGTAGATAAGTTTACGCTGCTACGGGCAAGTGTGCAAACACTAAACGTTAAGCTGATTGCATAACTATTTAACGACACTATGCAACGCGACGCTGTCTCCTGGGGTTTGCTACTCTCCTTCTGCTCACATCGCACAGTGGTTAAAAAATTGCATGTACTGTTCATAATTTATTGGAGCCTTCATTTTTCAATCAATTTGATTAAATTTTTGTAATGAAAACTTATAAAATTTGTAACAGACCAGTAGAGCCCGATTTTTGAATTTTTATTTCCTTGTATTAAATTTTTTGTACAAAGTGCGGAAAAAGTAGCCATTTTTAAGAAAATCGTTTCTTCTGTACCAGTTAACAAATGGTACATAATAAAAACTACTTAAAAAAAATTGTAGGGTTCCTCTAAAATTATAAAAAATCTCCAAAAAAATTTAAGTGTTAAAAAAAATTATCATCAATATTCAAATTTTTCCCAAAATTTACATTTTTTTAGTTCTTAAAAAATTTTTGGATAAACAGTTTTATAGATAATGAAGTTCTAGTATAATAACGTGCAAGTTTCAAGTGGCTAAGGGTTTGCGTTGATTTTTAATAATATACATCTTTACATATAATAAAATTGTAGCAGTCTCTGCTGTCTGTACATAATATGTGTACATTATGGTGTCCATCGAAAATGCTTTTTTTGTAAATTTCCAGACCGTAACCCCTAATTTTATTCGTTTTTATGAGAAATATTATTGCCTATTTTTACAAAATTTTTAAAGGTCATTTAGAGGTCGCAGTCTGTCGATTTAGGCCAAAAAATACGATTTTGTAGATTTATGAGTTTTTGAATGACTGTTTTTAATTCGAATTCAAAGATCGAATATTATCTGAGAAGAGGGTATATAGGCGTTTACAATGGTATATAATAATCTATTATCGGACTTGGCTTATTGGGATTTTTTATCGGATAAATTAAAAACGAATAAGATTGGGAGCTAAGGTCTTAAAATGCCCAAAAAAAAGCCTTTCGATGGGCACCCTAGTGTGCATACATATGTATATTAAAGAAAAATTAATATTGGGGTCTATATGTTAGAGTAACAGAAGGCAAATCAACAATTTTTAGAATTTTTGTCTGTCTGTCTGTCTGTACGTTTGTACGCGCATCTCTTGAAAACTAATGCCGAGGATTGAATGCAGCTTCCTCCGATGCATTGCTAGAGGTCCTACTTAAAATACTGGCGTTTAATTAAATTGATAAGATAAAGCAATTATTGCAATATGGCTGTCAAAGGAAAGAGGTTTAATAAAACCTACAGTCGAAAATATTTTTGTTCAAGGTTGCCTACTATTTGAAAACTTTAATTTAATGTAATTTAATCGATACGTAAATTCAATATTACAAACTGAAGAGGTTTCGGAAAGCTTACTGCCGAGAATATTTTTTGAGAAGGGTTGCCACCTGTTTGAATTAAATTGAGAGAGTAAATGAAATATTACAATACCGGTATAAAACAACACAAAAATGAGTTTAAGGCGCAGCGAAGCACGCTGGGTATATGCAAGTATATATGTACATAATAAGTATATAAACTACACAGCATGCAAATGTGCGCGAAAAGTAAGCGAAAAGGATTATTGCAAATCAAAGTGAACTCTTAGGTACTTAAAACATGCACTCTGTTATACTAAAATTTTACCATCAATAATACTGGACGCGCAAAATATAAAAAAAAAATATATATTTTTAAGTAAGGTGAAATTTTTTTATAACATTTAATTTTTTTTGTGAATTATTTCGGTTTTATGCAGTGTACGAAAATAAACTATATTGTACGTTACTATTTCGTTTCGTTTATTACTTTAACAGTTCGGTACAATACGAAACAAAACGGCTGAGTTCACTTTGGCGATAGTACACTACAGTAGTTTAGTAGTTACAGACGAAACAACAAACGAAATGAATCGTGCAGGGAAAATATATTTATGTATGTACATATATGCAATAAACAAATACAAAACGAATGGCTGCAATGAATAAAAAAAATAAAAATGTTTTTTAATTGAATTGGATATGAAAATTTACAGAAAAAATTATTTTTCACGTAATTGAAACGTTTGCATACATATAAAACGTACCCTATGGTACAATTGTCACAAACGAAAAGCAAACGTTTCTCGTTGGGGAAAATGACAGTGAATCTTACAATTTGTTTCTGACTATTTACAAAACTGTACAAAACCACAAATGATATGATGATCGATGAGCAAATGGGAATTGTTTTGTACAGTTTATTTTCGTACCCTGGTTTTATGTAACTTTTATTAACTGGAATAAGACAATCGTTTTATAATCAAAACTGCTTTTTTCACACTTTGCACTAAAAAATTTAAGATAAACATGTAAAAGTTCGAAACTCGAGCGCAACTGGTCTCTTTTGCTAGTTAATTTTTTAAGCTTTCGTTAAAAAAAAAAAGTTTATGAAATTGATGATTGCTCCAGTGAATTAGGAACATTAAATTCCACTTTTTAGCCACTGTGCATCGCCGCCATTTCACCTCACCGCGCCGATTACTAGTTTGCAGGAACCGAAATTAATTCACAACGCAATCGAGCATGCAACGCAACTGTAATTACTCGGCTGGCGTATAGGAAACGAGCGCATTGGTTTCTCCAGTTTCCATGCATATCCGCTCAAATTTGACTCCCCGTATATTCATTTTCCACTGCAGCCACTACAGTCTATGAAAAAGTGCAACAGTTTCGACGGTAAATGCGATGCGCGCGAGCTGCCTACCATAACGGCATCAACGCAGCTGGTACTACCATTTTGTTGTTGCTTGTGCTGCTGCTGCTGCATCATGCAAGGATGTTGCCAACTAATTTGGCAAACCAACTTCCGTGTTTTGTGTATGTTTGCGCAAGCGTTTGCAAGTGTGTGCTAATGTGCAACATTCCAACAAAGTATCGATTTGCAACACTTGACACCTATTGAAGTTGCCTCCCTGCCGCCATTCTTTCAAGCAGGCGAAGCAGCCAGCCAACGTCATTGTGGAAACGATGATGAGTGCTGCAGCTCGAGTTGTTGTTGTTGTTGTTGTTGTTGTTGTTGACGGTTCGGTTTTACCTTATTCTTGGCATTCGCCATTTCACTTATTGACTATATGAACGTATCTACTTATTATCTACATGGATTTTTATGTGCTGCTTGCTCCATAATGTTGCTCCATATGTAGGGATGTGTGTTTGTGTGTGTATTTGAGAGCGCGCTTCTGGCGGAAATGTAAATTGTGTTAGCAA
>NW_016183018.1:0-5699 GCF_001687245.7 Rhagoletis zephyria | reverse complement strand
CTTTGATATTGAAAGGGTCCCTAGGAATCTGGGTCTGGTGGGATATACTTTGAGCATCAGACAATGAGAACAAGTGAATGAGCGTTTTTATTTTGGGGTGCATTAGAATGCCATTAGGAGAGCCACTGACTGCCACATCAAAGACGAAGCTGTTTGCGGAAAAGAAAAGAGGAAAGAAGAAAAAGAAATATACACTGTATATTTCATCTTTCAGTCTCATTGCAACCTCTAATAAGAGGCATAAGTGAGTAAGCTTGTATAATTTAATCTTTTTGTACCAAAAGGCACAAAATATGAAAGTCATTTCAAACGTCGATATGAGATTACCTTAGCGCATTGGACTAGCTGCTGCTGCTGTTGCCGCAGCTGTAGGCTTACATAATTATTGTAATAGCCTAAAGTAGTCGTTGGTCGTACCAAGTCGTCGTCGTCGTCGTCATCATCAACGTCTTCGTCGTTTTCTACTGCGCCAGCAGAANTCCTTAGCGCATTGGACTAGCTATAGCTTTAGCTGCTGCTGCTGTTGCCGCAGCTGTAGGCTTACATAATTATTGTAATAGCCTAAAGTAGTCGTTGGTCGTACCAAGTCGTCGTCGTCGTCGTCATCATCAACGTCTTCGTCGTTTTCTACTGCGCCAGCAGAATCGGCCCCATCGCCTGCATCGACGGGCACATGAATGGCAATTGGCAGAAATTGAATTAGCTGCCAGTCATGGACGCTAATGAGACCTCTAAATGGTTGAAATCTGCTACTGCCAGTGCTACTTCTGTTTCCCTTTTCTTATTCTCTTTCTTTTTTCCTTCTTCTATAAACGGCAGGCAATAACTCGATAATTTCAGTTAGCCCATTTGACAAATGGCATCTTTATCAATTAGTGGCCTTCGTTACTTATTTATCAACATGTTTTCTAAAACCCTGCTCTTTCAGCACTTGTTTTTGTACAATTCGCCTACGCAGGCAGCCCAAACAGTCTGTTTACAAGTAGCATCATCTTTACTTTTGACGCCGTTTGAGGCAAATTTAATTTTGAGATGGCAACAAAGTGCCCAGTCAACAAACGCTGCCCCAGTATAGAGAAAGTGAAAAGCACTGCCAAAAGAATCCTCAGTGCACTGAGATAGATAAACAAATGGAAGGAGAAAGAGAAACGGTAAAAGTAAATAAATAATTTAAATTAAAATCAAATTAAATTGGTGAGATAATTAGAGTGCAACGGTGAAGAGAAAAAAGGAAAAAAGGAAAAATGAGAAAAAGAGAATGATAGAAAGAGAATACCGCCTTGCTACGAAATGGCTGCCAGGCAGTTCAGTCACTCAGTTTGAAGAAAACTGTGAAGCAAAGCGACGTGCCTCACATATTGAACTGCAGACTAGGCCTGCAATAGCCCCTTAGAATTGGCACCCAGCGCCGTCACTGGTACCAGCCATCAAAAGGCGCCCAGTTATATTAATTAAGTCGCTTTGTGGTCAACAAAGGCCAAGAGAACAGAGCAGCACTGCAGGCTTTATTATTATGATGGTGGTAAATTCGACGACTTTTACTGCGCCTAGTAGGTTTTGCGGACACTACTCGGACACTTCTACAATACTCAGTGAAGGGTGAGCAGAAGAGAAGGCTAGCTAAAGGAGCAGCTAATAACATGCCTAGTCTCTTTTTCCTTCTCTGTGTGTGTGTCAAATTGAGCAAGCCAATCTAATTTGGCTAATTATGACCATCTAATGGCTAATGAGCAAAGCTGCCTCCATTGTAGTGGAGTGACCAATTGGTGGTCGCCGACTGTACCAAGGGTCACTGTACCAGAGAGATTGTACAGCACACGACACCACACACACCGAGCATTGTTTTGCTCTCATGTGACTGCAGATAAATTGTTATGCATGTTATGTTTCAATTTGCAAATCACCTTTTTCATTCTCTGCTCGTAAATGCTACTACCACAAACACAGAAAAAAGAGGACTTTTCTTTACTGAACGGTTTATAAAAAAAACACTAAAATCCGCATTTTCTTTTTGAGTAGAATGCGTACAATCAGCGGACAGTAGTATTTCCAATGTCTCGAGATAAGCCACAAATGTCCATTTGCAACTACCGCCTACATCATTATGGCTCAATTTGAACGCCTATTTTGTAGTGTAATTAATGCAAACTAACAGCAGTACTAGTAGGCTTAATCTAATTAGGGTGAACAAGAAGAATAAAAAACGTAGAGAATCAGTAGAAAGAGACTTACAGTTAATGTCCAGCTTGACGGTGTCCTCAATGACAGATGAGGGGATGTGAGTGTTCTCTGCACGGCAGGTCACCTCCTTGCCGATGTCGTCAATGTTGGCAGTGAATGACAGCCGACTGATGGTCGTATTACCGTCAGGCGACTTTTGCTCTTCGGCGTGCTTCAGTCTGGTCACCCCCATCCACCAGGTGATGGCCGCCGGCGGGTGAGAGCCAGAGGAGATGCAGCTAATGGTGGACACCTTCTCTGCTGACAACGGCTTCTTCTCGCTGACAATTTTCACAGATAATGGACGAACTAGAAAAAAATGAAAAAAATTGGTTAAAAACTTGCTTTCTACTCAAATTGAAATTGGTGACTTTATCAGCTTTTTCCCCTCTCACTCAACTCCAACCACAAAATTGGCCTGCGAATGTGGCTAGCAGTCGGGTAATCGTTCGGCGATGCATTTGGTGACATGCAAATTGCCCATTGCGCCAAAAAGAAAGGCCTTCAAGAGGGGATCAACTGTCACTTGGCCCATTTTGCACTTTGTCTTCACATATCGTCAGGGCGCATCGTAAGTGTTCACACCAGAGATCCCAGTAATACCATCGGGTAATAGAAAAAAAGGGAATTTAAAGTCTAGTGGTCACAATGGCTGCACACAAACGACGATATTAAATGGCCTATCTATCTAGCTTCGCAAGCCTTTTCTAGGCTTCTCTTCGGCTGCCATGCAAATGCTCCCCTTCAAACACAGACTCAGTGCTGGTGCTCATTTTTCCCCCTTTTCTAAACCAAGGCCTGCTCTGTCTGGTCCCAATAGCATGATTTATCTCTGCACACACAAAGAAGCAAAAGGTACCAGCAAACTGCACTTTGATTGCGGCCATTTACTTCAGGCAGGCAGATATGAAATTCAAATTCAATTGGCGTCACGGGCAGCAGGCAAAGAAGCCAGTCAGTGCAGCGACACGTACGAGCAGTGCATTTCAATCGCAGGGCTCCCAAAAGGAGTAACAAATTGTTTCCTCTAATTCGCTATTTATTGACTATTCAGTGTCGGTGAGTACTGTTCCAGGGTAGCCTCTGACCTTGTTTGTAATAAAGAGTGCGGCACTGCCATCACCAGTCTCTGCCGGCAAATGAAATGGCACCAGAAAAAATGGCTGAATGAAATAAATATAGAAGCGACTGCAATTTGAATAGAAATAAATTGGCCTGTTCTACTCGACTTGAGATTGACTTGATTTGACGTGTTTCATTGCAAAAAAAATTGATAACAATGAAAATGGCAACACACAACACAACACAACATAGCAGCATCAACAGCAGCATTCTAAACGAGGCTATCTTTNGAAAATCGATAACAATGAAAATGGCAACACACAACACAACACAACATAGCAGCATCAACAGCAGCATTCTAAACGAGGCTATCTTTTTATTCACGACAAAACGACCACTGGTGCAGCATGTTTGACGATGTGTTCAGCTGTTTGGCGATCGCCTCTATCTATCTTCCATCTAGACTAGTCTAGTATATATTTTGATTGCCATATCATTTCATCTGCCACACACAGACAATACATAAACTGAGCTGCTGTGGAACATAAATTGTGCCAGCACAACGCCATTGGTGACTGCACAAATTAAATTTCCATATTTAAATGAGCCGATTATCTACAAATGCCAATGTTGAAATTAAAGATTCTGGTTGCTGTTTTGCATGAAAACTTTAGCAATCGTAATGAAATTGTACTGAGCAAGTTGTGGTTTGCAATAATATTTTTATAAAACTAAGAAAGCATTTTAACAAAAATTTTCAAGTTAATAAATGAAAAATTGTAAAAATAATTTGCCAATTTTTTGGCAAATTGAAAAACTGAAAAAACACAATAGAACCGCTTTAAAAAATTTAATTTACAAATTTTCTTTTACATAGATTTATATTCAAAGTTGTCTCTCTTCTGTCACATTGTGAGCAGTCTATGAATCGACTGGTAATGTCTGCCTCTAGCCAGTACGTTCAGATTTGGTAAATGGTTGCTCAGACGAGGAAATTGGCTGCTACTGCCAGTGCTTAAACGAATGCTGACAATTGTTGTTAGTCTGTTTGCTACAGATTGAAATGTCNAAATGGTTGCTCAGACGAGGAAATTGGCTGCTACTGCCAGTGCTTAAACGAATGCTGACAATTGTTGTTAGTCTGTTTGCTACAGATTGAAATGTCTTTCAGTGATTTGCATATGACACCAACAGCGAGAGAAAAAGAGAGAACGAGAAAAAGACAACTCTCACGGCAGAGCATCAGTCGAACATTGACAATTGTTGAGAGAGGGAAAGAGAGAGGCAAATCGTCGGGTAGACAATGGCCGATCACGCAGTCGGAAAACGGCGATGGAAAAGAAGAACAACAAACAAGCAATGGCAAACAAAACAAACTGCAATGCAATGCCTCCAGTACCCCCTTTCCCCTTTTCCTGGCCACATTTGCATGCCATTGACGCCGTTTCAGAAACGGAACTACTACGCTGAGAATAACAGTGCAAAGTTGCCAGTTCGGGCTAACTTGTGCTCGCTTTCTCCTTCAATGCTCGATGTTTTACTTTTTGAAACAAATTAGCGTAATTTCGTTTACTCGCTTTCTACATTTGTTCTTTTGAGTTGCTTTTTATTAAAAGTTAAATTATAATACAAAGTATTGACTGCAGCTATAAAGTTCCCTAAAAAGCAGAGCATTAAAAAGTGTATTTGGTAAATAAAGTAAAGTACTATAGCACTCGCAACTGCAATTTTGGAAGTGGAGAAGCACTAAAAAGCTCCTATACACGCAAATTGGCCTTGTACGTAATGTACCAAAAAAAGCAACTGTTAACATTGAAAACTTGGATGCAACAGAGAATATATTCTGTGCCTAGGTCGTTTTGCTGTCTGAAAGATTGAGAAAACAAGTTAGAATTGCGTGTTTACATAGAGAGCAATTTATAAATAAATTACTGCAAGTGATAATGAATGAAAAAAGCTGACGGTGTACCCACTAAATTTGCAAACGGTAAATTCAAACACACACGAGACCAGTTTGGCCCAGTGTATTTGTATGTGTGTTTTCGTTTTGTCTGTGTGTGCTTTTGCTCACAGGCAGGTTTTACTGTCATTTCAGCTTGGTCACTGTTCCTACTGAAGGGATGCATTAATTTTAATTAAAACAACAAATGCCGCAGTTGCATTGACGTAAATAATTACCGACCATTAACAAACAAGGACTTGCAGTGAACAAAAAAGTTTGTTTTACCGGATTTTACAACTACTAAAAAATATTTAAAAATTATAACAGTTCAATTTAATATTTTTTTATCAATTTTTATTTATCAAAACCTATTAATTAATGTTGTCTAAAATTTTTTAAAAACAAAACAAAACAAAAATTTTTAAAATTTTATTTTGTTGTAATGAGCTGAATGCAAACTTTGCATATAATATGT
>NW_016183017.1:0-5699 GCF_001687245.7 Rhagoletis zephyria | reverse complement strand
TTACACGACGGAGTAAAAGAAGCTTGTAAGCAGCTCATTACATATAAACATACAAATATAAGTACATATACTTTGAAATTGTTACATTAAATTAAGCTATATGTAAATCGAGCGCATACTCGCGAAAATGCATTTTTACAAATTTATATACATATATACATACATGTGTAATAAGTCGATACACACAGGGCGCGCACACATGTCCACTTAATGTTGGCTTGGTTTATAATTTCCGTATGAATGTGTATGCATGTGTTTATGCACGCGTGAGTATTCACAAGCGAAATTTACTTCTTGGTTGAATTGTACCCTCGATACATATGCATGAGTATATGCATACGTATATGCGCATCCATATGCACATGTAAACATGCAAACACATACGTCTAAATACATATACAGATACATCTCACGTGTCCGACTATACATATATGTACCCTTCCTTATCTTCAGTACTATTGTTTCCTTACCAGGGTGAGGTACGTATACTTATATAGATACATATGTATTTGTGAATGCCTGCATGTGTGTGTGTGCATGCTTACCTGTATCCCTTTGAGTTGTGTACGTGTCTGCGCATTTCTGAGTAGATTTAATATTTGCGTAGGTTATTTAAATTCATTCGTTCACCACAAAGAATTGGGATTCTGTGGTCGCGTCAATGGCCAAAAAGTATTTTCGAAACGCGGAAATTAAATTGCTTTTCACGAATGCATATGACGGCGTTGTGAGATTTGGTGAAGTTGACAGAAGCCAAAGCGTAGCGATTTTAAAACTATATTGTTTTTTTTTTTTAAACTATAGTTTCAGTAGAATAACTGCATTATATGACTACAGGGTGGCTAAATTGAAGCCTTATAAAAACCCTGAAGAGATTTTTGTCGTTTTAAGTTTTTACAAGATAAAATTAATATAAAAAATCGTCGATAATAAATATCTTGCGCCTTTGGAAATGGGAATGAGTAAATGCGTATAGCTAAAATTTTCCATGTTAAAGTTTGAATTTAATTTTTTCATTCGCAATGCAAACTTACAGAGCAATTCTGGCTAAAATAGTAAAAAGCCTTTCGTTAGACAAATGAAGAACTGATGGCAAAATAGTTCGAAAGACTTATGTTATTCTAGCAAAGAATACTTAGAAAAAAGCGCTCTCATTCACCACTCGTGGTGTAAAGCTATTCTGAGAGAAAGCACTTGTAAGTAAAGCACAGGCGTGCCACAAGAAAAATCGGAGTTCGAGTCTCGGGCAGCGATTTTTTTTATATATTTCTTTTATTTAAAATACCCTTCATTTTTAAATAATTAAATTTTTTTTTATCTTTTAGATATTATTGTTTTAAGAAAGTCATTTTATGCATTTTTTCCTTTCTAAATAAATTCTTTTAATTAATTTAATTTTACTTTATGTTTAGATGGTAATGTTTTAAAAAGAAGATTTTTTTTTAAATTTCATTTAATTTTTAGGAACTTATTTTATAACTTTTTTGCCAAGTCTTATTTTTTCAGTTTAATTTTCTTTTTATTTTTAGATTTCATATTATAAAAGAAAAATATATATTTAATTTCATTTGATTTTTAGAAATTATGTATTTAATTTTTTCCTTTTTCAATTTAATTTGTTTTTCGTTTGTTAATTTCGTTTTCTTTTAATTTTTAGATTTTATTGTTAAAAAATAAAAATTTTTTTTGTCAATGTTATTGGGGTTTTAAGACATTTTATTTATTTTTTATTTTTTTTTTTATATTTTTATTGAGCTTTGTACCACGATTGTTTATTAGAAAAAATTGAAAAAGCAACAAAGTCTAGGCGGTAGAAGTTATAGCACTATTTCGGAGATCACCACATCTCCTCATCAGACTTCTTTTTTTTCTAGACTTCAGCAGGGATCGAACCTGCGAATTCGATGTTCACAGTCAGAAGCGTTAACCTAATTAATTCCAACAATATTCGCTTGACAACTTTTGTTAGGCGAGTAATAAAATTGAAGCGAAAACTTTAGTTTCTGAGCAAAACTCAATTGGTGACACTTTTTACAAAAGTATCATATATGTATCATATCGTTGCAAGAAGCAAAAGCTTATTCTAAAAACTACCAAACCATGAAAGCTTTTATGCGGACCTGGCTCATACCGCCCAATCTGTCTTTTCAAAATTAAATATGACCAAACTATTGGAGAAGATAACCACAGCTCAGTTTATAGTTTTCAAAGTGGTTGGGTTGCCACCATATCAATACAGAACACTAGATACATACATATATATGTCAAAGAAAACAGATGGCTATTCCAAGAACACTATGTGCGTTGAGAACCTAAGAAGCTTGGCTCAATCAGCTCGATTAAATGAGTTTTCGGCCTTTTGATTCGTGCAAGAGTAAGGCTGGTAGATTTACATGCTCTGCTCTTATTGTAATTGTAACGCAGCAGCGATGGTAATTGCTGGTATGATACCTTTCGACATATTAGCAGCCGAAGTTACAAGAATATGGATACGAACAAACTGTCATCACATAAGGTAAGCTACGTTTCTAGCCATTGGCCATGTGGCCGCCATATTTGGATGAGGAGGAGATAGAATACAAGCAGATAGATCGCGAGTATCCAGCACTGCAAGGAAAACGCCTCAAGTTTCTTGGGGACCATTTCTTCGAGAGCCTGGATACCTTGGGGAAAGCTCCATTGGAGGGACGGCCAGGATTTGCCAGAGAATCAAAATGGTGCAAAGACATGTACTGATATGCATCGGGTTACACCGGCTGGGCATTGCAATGTACCTTTTGTGGCCTTCGAGTGAACTCTTCTCTGAGCTGACCGCTTAACCTAACCTAACGTAACATAGTAGAAGTTATAGCTGGTATTTGGCAGATCACCACATCACATCAGACTTCTTTCAGTCACAATAGCATTTGTCGCAAAAATCTTTTTTTTTTTTACTTGAATTTGCATTTTTCTTGCTCACTACTTCACACCTAAAGCCATGAATGTAAATTTCTTCTTCTTCTTAATTGAAAACTTCGTAGCGGTTAAATACGTACATATGTACATGTTCATTTAAATACACCAACGCACACTAAAACGCATGCGTACTTACGTGTGTATGCAATTGAAAGTAAGTTTAAATCTACATGCAAGCACCTTTGGCTCAACTGTGCATCGCAATATTGTATCCGGCTCAAGTTGGCCATGCATACATATATATATATGTATATATATGCATACATTCAATGACTCACTTAGTGTGTCTGGCTTTCAAGTTGTTAAAGTAGATTTTATTGAAATGAGAGAGAGTGAAAAGGGGAAATGGAAAGAGATAGCTGTTGTTAATTAATTTAACTTTAATACCCAACAGACTTTTATGCGTTTTTTAATTATTTCCGCATTGCTCAACGCAGTTTCACTTTCAATATGCTGATTTATTGCGCAGAACTCATAAATAATCCTGAGCTCTGCAGATATTTTTCTACATAAATACTCATTATTGTCGCATTTCGAGAGTATATTTAGGCAGACAGTAAACGGCAAAGCCAACAGTTTGCTTGTTTTGCATATCTCACAAGCATATTTGAAAGCCTTGGCGTGCCCTCAAATGGACACTGGTTGCCGTTTAGATCATCTTTTAATAGGTTTGGCTTCTCTTGAGCTGCCTCCTCTACTATCCTCCTGCACAGATAGGTTTTTAATAAGTTGATACATACATATGTGTGTATATGAGAGCCTATTTCGTGCAATAAGAACGCCTCAATTCACACAACTCTTTGGATTTGTGCGCCTTTTAAAAGTATATACATCTGCCAACTGTCGAAAATCAAAAACGCCACTTTTCATTTCTGCACAAGATATCAATAATCAATGTCAGTAAATAACTTACTTTTTTATCTCGAAAATCATAAATATCTGCGTTTACATATTTTTCAAGTGAATCAATCTGTAGCTGCAGGGTTTTATATTTTATATTTTGTCCACAATAACCCACAATAAAAAATCTTCATTTCAACTTTTTTTCTACTATATAAAATCCATCTGTGGATGTATGTAGTTACATACAATAGCTGCAAGCGTAATTATTTCTCCGTAGATATTTCCAGTCGCTTGCGTTTATAAGCATTTGCTTTAATCTACCGGTCAGCCTTGGAGCTGATAGTAGTTATTCGTTTAAAAGCAGCAGCGTCAATCCCTCTTAGAGAAAATCTTTATATCACTACTTCATACCTGCAAGAGTGCTCTACTTAATTCAATTGCTATAACTATAGCAACAACAATATCACCATCAGGCATCCTGCAATCGTAGTCATAACTCTGTTACTGCGAAGTAAAGTCATAAGCGTTGCAAACTAAAAAAAATGCAATTAATTTGCCACTGGTATTTTACGCTGCTGGTTTTATGAATTTTTATTCGCAGTGATTTATGTTTTATTTTTATTTTTTTTGCAGTGGTGGTAGTAGATATAATTTTTTACTTTATTTTTCACTTTTGTATAACAGTGTGCAACAATTTTGGGATCATGTAATCTAACGGGGAAACGGCTAACGTAGATCGATAGCGCTGGGCTAGGATAAGAAAACCCTAAGAAGGTTTTGAAAAGTTAGCTCGCTTTTAAAAGCTATAGCCGCTCAAAGTTGAGCTCTTTCAGTGCATTTTTCTACTACAATTTACTTGCAGAGCAACTCTTCAGAAAAAGGAAAAGTATGAACAACTATGACACGGCTTAGGTTCTATTTTGACTTGGAAGCCTGCTGTAGAGAAATAAAGTTTTCTGATCGAAAAACATATAAAATACATGGAAAACTTTATGCGCTTTAAGCGAATATATTCTTTGATTAAAAAAAAAAAAAAAATAGGAGTACAATTTTTCAGAATAGAAGAATACTAGGGAGTGAGAGTATTAAAATTCCGACTTTAAGTACTTTTTTGTACAACCCTTATGTACGTGCATACATATTTGAAATTACATTAGATATGCAATCTTAATTGATGGAGATGTGTTCGATCATAGCAGTGATCATGTTGCTAAAAATTCACTACTTACATCCTCATCTGCAATTTATCAGACAAGAGTTACCGACTGAATCATACGAACAAATTGAACGGTTTCAACAGCTTTAGATGCATTCGTGGAAATGAATCTCCTGACGCAATAATAGCTGAAATTTGTTGGTGGATTTAGTCGCAGCAGCCTATGAATATGAATAAACTTATTAAATACAATAATTTCAAATTTTAGCGATTTCTGTAAAGTTTTGTAAATACTTGTGGTAGGCTTTTTCCAGAGATCTAGCATAATAATTATTTCGTGGTGGAGTTCTAAAAAGGTGCTACAATTTTATTAAGAATTTTAAAATCATTTTATAATTGTTATGTATGTGTTAAATTTAATAAATCATCGATAACTTTTGAGACTTATATTGAAAAAGTCTTTTCATAACTATTATCAGCGAGTAACATTTTTTTTTTAAGTCTTCGAAGACCTTTATTTTGGGTCAGAAGAAATTTTATCGGTCCCGTTCACGACTATTTCGAGACCAGTGTGGCGCTAGTTTTTAATCAATTCGGCACTAGGTCGGGCCCAGTTCACACTGGTTCGTGTTCAATTCCGGTCTACTTTAGGACTAGTTCAGCTTAAAACAAGTAAGAAAGTCTAAGTTCGGGGGGAGCCGAACATTAAATACCCGGCGCAATTATTAAATATATGTTTTCCACC
>NW_016183013.1:4587-5701 GCF_001687245.7 Rhagoletis zephyria | reverse complement strand
TCAATGAAATACCATTATACAAGCTGATAACATTTCTTAAAATTAATTAAAGTTAGTGTTAACCAGAGTTGGTGAAAACGGCCCTAAATTTATGATCTGAAAATGAATAGTGGAAGTTAATCAACAATCTATATTTAAGTAGGCCATCTGAAATTGGGCCTTAAGAGCTCAGTTATGTATAGATATACTTAGCGTTGCATGAGAGTTGTCACATAAGGAATCGGTTAAATGAGCTTTCCGTGTAAGCGGCTACCCAACGCATAGCACTTCACATGTAGAAGTCTGTTGGGTTTTGATTTTTACATAAAAATGGTATAGCAGTGCAAAGTATGCATAACTGGACTATGAGGGCCTTTGTGACGTTAAGGTGACGATTTGTCTTTTTGAAAAATTCACTTTTTCAAAGTGCATGTTATGATTATACAAATTTAAACATATTGTGCTTGTTTCGTGGAGTTTGCCTTTTCTTTCTTTTTCCGAATTGTGTGCTCCAGCTGGCTCCTTTTACTATTTTCCGACGCCATCAAAGTCAAAAACGAACAAATATTCAAGGGTTGGATGGGACGGAAGTCTATTTTTTTTAATGGGGCATACATGCTTTTACGGTACTTTTACCACAGATTCGTTTCTCTGGAATGTACTTCCGGTTAAGATCATGGACTTCCGGTTAAAATCATGAACTACCGGTTAAAATCATGGACTTCCGGTCTATTTAACCGCAGAAGATTTTTGGCCGCAGAAAGTGCCTATTTCAGCCATAGTGCAGCTATGGAATTTTTACACAACATAGAAGTAGAGGAAGCGGTAATCTATGCATACTTAGCTCAATATTTGTCGCCCGCTGTGGTATAGTGGCAAGCAGTGCACGCTTCCACTCGGCAACGCCTGGGTTCAAGCCCTGGTCGAAGCAACATCGCCAAAAAAACAGAAAAAAAGGTTTTTTCTTAACAGCGGTCGTCCCTCGGCAGGCAATGGCAAACCACCGAGTGTATTTCTGCCACGAAAAACAGCATCTCATAAAAAAAAAAATACAATCGCCGTTCGGAGTCGGTGTGACAACATCAAGGCGCACGCCACAAATCGGAGGAGAAGCTCGGCCAAACACTAACATATG
>NW_016183013.1:0-3634 GCF_001687245.7 Rhagoletis zephyria | reverse complement strand
CACAAAAGCTTATACTTTTATTTCACACCAAAGCTACACTGTTTCCATGTAAATTTGCAAAGAAGCAACACGGTGCCACTGCTAAGGGAGCGGTGCGAGAGAGACAACTGTCAGTTTATCGAACCTTGTATTATTGAATCATGATGCATACTCATACACATTAGTGTATTGAAATTGAATTTTAAATGAATGCACAGTAATGAAAATTAATCGACTTTTCGTAATACGTAACGCTAGATGAGGGTGGACAGGTATATTAATTTTTGCAATTATTTTTAACAAAAATGGATATAGTAACTTCTAGTAAACATGTGTATGTCTGTACAGCCCGCGACAAACGATAGCACATCAACATTTTTACCAGTTTTGACTACTTTTCTTTTGATTTTTTAAGGTTCATTATTTTTATATAAAAGTATAGCTCTTTATCTAACAAATAAATCTAAATTTCAGACTTTGTACAAATATTATAAAAATTTCACACACTTTTCATCCCAATTCCATGCATTTTAATTTTAATCGCTAGAATAATTTTTGGTATGCAGTTTCATGGCTTATTAAATTCTAGTGTAATAAAGTGCAAGTTTTAAGTTGCTGGAAAATCGCGTTGATTTTTGATAATTTTTTTTTTGCTGCGGTATCACTTATTTTCTTACAAAGTAACTTTTTATATGGAAAAGAGTACATAACAGCAAAAAATTATCAAAAATCAAGGCGAGTTTTTAGAAACATAAAACTTGAACTTTTTATACTAGAATTTAATAAGCTATAAAACAGCATACCAAAAATTATTCTAGCTATTAAAATTAAAATGCTAGGAATTGGGATGAAAAGTTTGTGGAATTTTTATAATTTTAGCACAAAGTCTGAAATTGAAATTTATATGGAATTTGTTAGATTAAGGACTATACTTTTATATAAAAATAACCTTAGAAAAAGCAAAACAAAAGTAGTCAAAACTGGTCAAAATGTTGATGTGCTATCTTTTGTCGCGGCGTGTATATACCCCACACATGCTGATAACACAATTTTTATTCTTCCCCTCATTTTGGAGATTCTTATTTCTTTAAAAATTAATTTTGTGTTGCGATTAAAAATATCTTAATAGTACATACACTAGTAATTCACATGGCATAATAAATTCATTTTGAATAATCTATGTTTCATATAGACGTGTTCGTATGTACATACATATGTATGTATGTATGTACATGTGCATAGATGTCTACATCTTGAGGTGGAAGCTGTGGGATGGTGTTGCAGCTTTATAATTCTCGCAGCGACGCCCACGAGCCCTCGTTCAAATGCACATTGCAACGCGCTTGCAAAACAACAGTCAAATTACCGTCCATGCAATCTGCTATTGGCCAAACAAACATGTTTCGTTGCTGAACTTCATTTCAGTCGTATGCAAAAATATGTTCATAACAAATAATGTGCATACAGATGTACCTACATACATATGTATGCACACATGAATAAATGCACATTGCTGGGTAACTATGTACAAATATGATTGAATAAACGATAAGTATGCGGAGGCGCTAAAAGTAATTTGGTCCATATACAGACAATTCTTTAAAATGCCCGCTTGCAATGAAAACATTATTTGGTGTTATAGAATTGCATTACATCATTTGAACTTAAGAAGCTATTAATAATACTGAAAGTCTCGTATGAAATTTTATGAAGTTAGGATATTCTTTCAAACATTGAATGCATAAACTAAATACTTGTATTCTACTAGTGCTGCACTTCAAAAGTTGTATAATAATTGCTATTTTTTTATAAAAGCAAAAAAATAAAAAAAAATACATATGTACATACATACTCGTACAAACATACATACAAAACAAAAACATGAAATGGTCGATCAGTATCTTTAAAATTCCATACTACATATGTATATACATATGTACATATGTATGTATGACTCACCTGAATAGATTTCTGGATTTCTTGTTGTTGTTACAGATTTTAAAGCCGTTTTTTACCATTGCTGTTTCCTTACTCATCTGTGTTTTTTGATACATCTGTGACGCGAATTGCTCCAAATTAGACTTTTAAGTACATTATGATAAATTATAGTTTTGAAATACATATGTAATTCAAGCGATTGCCTTAATCTGGAGAAACTAAAAAAACTCGAAAACATATAATATTGGGAACAAATTTTGTCAATTCATTTAAATATCCAAAACTTTTGAGTTTTTCGACAGTCTTGGCAGTTTAATGGGCCCCTTCCACATATGAATGACATATGTATTTATGTCTATGTACATACATATATATGTATGATGAACCACAGAAATTCCAAACCCAGCTAAAAATCCAAACATAGTACTTTTAGTATGCCATTTTTGTCATAGCAGATATAAATTTGTTCTGTTTTCTGTTCATTCAATTTACCGGAGACTAAATAGCCGGTCTTTAGTTGGATATTAACGTTTAACGCACATATCCATACATAACGTATGTATTTAAATAAGTTTTAAGTTAGCACCACAAATACATTTACACTCCTACACGTAACTAACTCCAGCACTATTTTTTTATTTAAGAATTTATTTAAATACATATAATGTTATCGTGGATATGTATGTACATACAGTGATGGCCACATAATTGGGGTTCTTTACAAGTTTTGACAATTTTTTCTTTATTTTGATTTTTTTTGTAATATTTATACCACAACGAAACCTATGTAACTCAAAGTTTCAGGCCTTGTACAATATTTATAAAAATACGATCATTTCAAAAAATGGTCATCTAAATTTTAAATTTTTAATCAGAATTGCAGCTTTGTAGCCCATTCAATTTTAGTATGATATTGTGCAGGTGTGAAACGGTTAAGAACTCGCATTGATTTTTGAGATTTGTTTTGCTGACGGTGTTACGCATTTTCTTCCATACAAAGTATGAACATATCGTCGGTGATACTGCAAAATAGTCTATATCTAGTATTACTCTTGACACTTAGATGGTCTCTTACTTGCACCGGAATGCATCTGCAAATCGTTACACCCTAATAAACGAACTGTCTAACTGTCTAACAGATACAGACAACAGATCAATTAAGCACTTGAGGTAATAAGTGACATAAAACGGTTTGCAGTATCACCGACAATATACAGTTCAACTAAAAAGCACCGAAGTTCAAAATGATTTTGTTTGCAACTTATGTTTATTTATTTATTTTTAATAATTTTCATTTAAAATACTAATCTCTACTTATAAGTAAAATTTTCAAAGCTTGCACAAATTTCTAAAATATTAGTCTAACTTAAAAAAATTGTCATCAGAATTTCCAATGTTTTTATCAGAATATTTAGAAAATTTTCGGGTATGCAATCTTCCATATAACGCATGATCAAAATCAATTTTTATATAAAAAAAAAATCCGCAAGACCCCCCACAAAAAAAAATCTAAAAAATCAACGACTTGAATCTTGTACTTTATGTGACTCAAATTTAATGGGCTACAAAACTGCATACCCGAAAATTTCCTAAATATTTGATTAATTGTTTTTAAATTTGTGTAAGCTTCGAAACTTTTAGTTATGTGAGTTCTGTTATAGATTAAATTATATTTTAAATGAAAACAAGTAAGAAAGTCTAAGTTCGGGCGGAGCCG
>NW_016183012.1:0-5701 GCF_001687245.7 Rhagoletis zephyria | reverse complement strand
CTCCAATTATTTGAGATTAATTGATTTCAGTCAGTCAAGTTCACGGTTTGAGTTTATCAGCAGAGTTGATAAAACAGTTGAAGTGAACGGTCAATAATAAATATAAATCAAATGTAAACAGTCTAAAGTACGCGGTGCACTGAAAACGGAAGTCACGTTTCGTCTCCAAGTAGATTGGCCTCCTCCTCGTTGTTCGTTGATTTACTTGAGCTAGTTCGATTATCGTACTGCCTGTGGGGAGACTGTCCATTCTTCAGCATTGCCACCTCTTCCAGCGTATCTGGCAGCTTCTTTCCCTTGGTCTCTGGCAGTACTGTGCTGATAAGACCGGCTCCGATGGCCACACAGCCAATAGTGAGAAAGGGAAAAGATGGGCCAAATATGGTCTGAAAGGAAAGAAACGTTGTCAGCGAGTTAAAACTAATTTGTGCAGAGCACTAACCAATTGAAGGAGATAAGGCGCCGTCATTCCGCCAATGCGAGCGAACATAGAACAAAGACCCAGGCCTGAAATGCG
The DNA here is from genome assembly GCF_001687245.7 of Rhagoletis zephyria. Classification (NCBI taxonomy): domain Eukaryota; kingdom Metazoa; phylum Arthropoda; class Insecta; order Diptera; family Tephritidae; genus Rhagoletis; species Rhagoletis zephyria. The sequence goes on along the minus strand of NW_016183012.1, from coordinate 5,184 downwards.
CAAGACGGTGGGAAATATCTCAACCGTGTAGACGTAGATGAGAGCAAACGATCCAGAGATGGTGCACTTTCCCAGAACTGCCAGCCACATTTTGAGCTGCGCGTAATCAGGCGAAAGGAGTGCGGCAATGGTGCAGGCGACGCCGCCAATCAACATGACAGCCACTAGTATGCTCTTTCGATTAAATTTCTCCACAAATGCCGCTGTCAAAACGATGCCCGGAATTTCCACTAGAGAGAGCAGTGTCATCGAGTAGAAGATGTTCTTGTCTATCTGCGATGAGAGAAACCACAGGCCGTAGTATGTAAGCGAGTTTGCGAACCAAATGAAGAGCAGCGCCAGCGTCCAGGTGCGCACTAGATGGTGGCGGGTGAAGAGGTCGATGATGCTTAGTGCCTTTGTGTGCACTGCTTTGATCTGCTAAACAAGTGGCAAGTGTAAAAGCAATGTCATAGTTTACATAATTCAAAAACAAACCTTCTGCTTTCTGGAAATTGATGCAAGAAGCTCTTCAGGTATGACTATTGAGTTCGTTCTAGCGGCAGCGAGAATTTGTTCAATTGCCGACTCAAACTTTCCATTTGACAGCTGCCAGCGAATAGACTCAGGAAAAATGCTGATCATTTGAGAAAGTGTTAAGTAACCTCAGTGGTAACTGAAAAGGGTGCACAGCAACAAACCATGGATAGGAGAGCATGATCATGACAGGAAAGGTGAGCGATATTTCGATGAATCTCCATTCACGAAAGTAATCCGCCGCTATGCAGGCGTAGACAGCTCCAATTGCAAACATGATGCTCGAGATATTGCCGCACCTAATTTAACGGCAACATTTTAACAACATTTGTTCACTTGACTGCGCCATTTAATGTTCTTACCAGAATCGGAATCTGCCGCCGGTGAATTCGATGCCAATGACGAATGCCGACTGGTAAATGCCCGCCACGCAGATGCCTTTCACTATCAACGTCAGGCCGTACACAAGGGTGCTGGGCGCAAATGAACTGGCAAAGAGCGTGAATAGCAGAGTGGGACAGAGGAAAACGAACACCGTCTTTCTTCCATGTCTAATATTTGAAAATGATTTTAATTTAATCAACAAAAAGTACTGCAACTTGCACTTGCCTGTCAGCAATTATGCCACTCATTATTGCACCGACTAACTTGAGAGAAAAATAAAGTTTTAACCACTAACTTGGAGTAGTATCACCTGAGCACTTACGATGCCAACAAAAAATAAAGACTGCAAAAGTTGAACAATCCATGAGGATGAGCAGACCAGATTAAACTGACGAGACATTTTGCTGGTAAAACATATTCCGTTTTCATTTTTATCACCCTTAAACTTACCTCGGTGACGACAGTGTTCTCGAAAACACTCTGCTCAAAAACATACTCATCACAGGTGTTCTGCGTCCTATTGTCAAACAGTTGCGCCAGACACAAATCAAATGATGTGACATCCTGTCGCCCGTTGAGTCGGCAGCTGTCCAGCTGTTCAGTGTTGCCCACTTTTGGAATGGTAAACTTGAGAAATGAATCATTGTACGACTGAAGGCCAACCACGTCCCTGTCGTTCAGTGAGCCCAGGTCGCAGCCCTCGACGAAGCACCGGTGACTAGGGACGACAGTGGTGAAGACTAAAGCAGTGGTGATGGCGCCGGCGATGAAGATGGGCAGACAGGAGAGGACGTACACCTTGAACTGGTACAAGCCAAAGTTGCCCAGATGGCGTAGCACCAGGTCCACATCGGAGTTGCTGGCCATGCTGAGAAAGAGGAGGATGGCGGTGGCGGTGGCACGGTTCGCACTGACCGGTGACTGAAAGTGTTCTGGTGCACTCTGAGGTAGTGGTCGTGGGTAATGGCCAAATCATGGCAAAGTAAAGTCCATGCGAGTGTCGTTCGGCAAACAGTAGAGTGTACACAGTAGTGCTAGGGGGAAGATGATGATGATGAAGATGGCTCAGCATCAGGCATCACAGGCTACTAATCAGACGATTACAAATTACACACAAGCGTCATTGAACGGCAACAGTTTGTGCATGTTTACAGTGTGGCATTGGCCGCTCACACAGGGTGAACACTTGGTGAGCAGTTCACTTCGTTCAGGTTTTGTGGCGCCTGCAAACAACGTAGTGGTAGCCTTGGCCGATAATGAGTGCGTGAGTCGGCAGCAGCGAGAGTGGTCGCTGCCTGACAACAGCTTCGGTTGAATTCAAACAATAACTGTTTCCCATTCTCTTCACTGGGGCAGTGTGTTTGTTCAACAACAAAAATAATCTCATTTTTAATGGTCGAAATATCGGTAAAAAGCAACTGTTAAACAGTAAAAAGTTGTGGCAAATCGTCCCCATGTAACTTAAAGCGTATAGAAGTAGAAATCACACTACTCTACTCAAATGCGTTATTGAGCAGGTATTTTCGCACCTTTCCGTCACGACAGGCTGAGTAGATGAACTTGGAGTCGTAGGCAAGATCGTAAACTGGATCACAGTCAGATCCGGTCAGGTGGATAACTTGCTTCTGGTCGTCGTACACAAAGGTCACAGTTCCGTCCTGTCGGCCAACCAACACGCCGCTGAATGGTCTGCAAAGAGACATTATGCTGAGAACGGGTGATTTGGAAAAACACCACCGTGAAATGGGTTGCTCTGGCTTGCGTAGATCTCGCTCAAACAAGTCACCACTTTGAGTTCCATAAACAAAGTGGTGGTTTTTGTGAAACTGTACAGAATTTACAGCAGAGTCACATTTCACTTTAAAAATCTAGATAAATATAAAGTAAATTAGAAACGCTCTAAAAATAACATTTTAAAGTAATTACCACTTTTTTAGTGTGAACAGAAATACAGTAGACAAATCCGGATTCAGTTCCACAAAGTAGCAGTTTATCCTCTGTGCCCACTGTACCTTCAGAAATGGGCTCTTCTCGAANCAAAGTAATTACCACTTTTTTAGTGTGAACAGAAATACAGTAGACAAATCCGGATTCAGTTCCACAAAGTAACAGTTTATCCTCTGTGCCCACTGCACCTTCAGAAATGGGCTCTTCTCGAACACCAATATCGAGGCTGGTACTGTTGATCGATCTAATCTTGCAAACATTAATTGATCGATTGGGTCCGTGATCATCTTGAGTGGTAATGTCAAATATATTCTCGATGCATTGGGCCTTTGCACAACTCCATAATTTAACCAAACCATCACCTCCCACTGAAATGATGTTCCGTCCACGGTCGACAATTGCAACATCATTGATGGCACCTTTGTGGCCAAGTAAAGTAACAGGACATTTTCCATCAATCGCTGACCAAATCTTCATCTGCATATCAGCACCCGCAGTGAGGATCACTTCATTAGATGGAAAAAATTTGCACTTGTTGACATCAAGAAAGTGGCCTTCAAGGTTGTGCTTAAAGCAAAAAGAGTTTAGATAACATTGATAAATGAAAACTCAATACTCACTTTATTTTGGCCGTTGACAGTGTCCCAAACTTTGGCCGCGCCATCACTAGACGACACGGCAATACCGCTTGGAGCGACATCAAGAGAATTTATCTAAATTAAAACAGAATATAATTAAACAACAAACAATCTTATTATGCACCTAAATACCATACCGATTTATTGTGGATTGAAGAATAACACGTTAAAGGAGGCAAGAAGCGATGCTGAATTTTGGACTTTTGATCTTCCACTACAAAACAACGGTTCGAACAGCTTACGATTGTAAATTCATCTGTGGGAACTTCTAAAACTAGCGAATTGTTTTTGACAGTTTTCAATTTGTACTCTTTAGCTTTGGAATTAGTCAACTCTTTAACGAACAACCAAATGCTTTCATTACTTCCATGGCTAAACAGACAAAAACAAGTTATTAAAACTACAGCAAAACAAATGATAAAGACTTACTTTGATGCGAGCACATCATTCCAATCGTTTTGTAAAAAGTACATTTTAAAACTGATCACATTTCCTTGATTAGCCTCCATGGTTTAGCCAATTGTCATCTAGATTTACATTAATTGAAAGACAAATTAAGAAATGTCAAAACGCTTTAGCAGACAAAAACAAAACTAAAAGTCATGGTTTGTTTTACAGAGAGGCAGGGCAGAGCTGCCCTGTTGTGATCTCTGAAAGGCCCGAAGTGCCCACAAATGCCATTTTTGAAAAAATTGCCGGCAAATGCTTGTTTGTATGAAATCAAAAAATTAATTAATTAGTCAAGTCAAAACATAATCGTCTTTTTCTAACTTTTATCTTTATCAATGTTTAGAAACCTCATCGGTCTGAAAAGTTCAAACCCGATGACAGTGCACTGTGTATCGTGAGTGTCACTAGAACACTGTAATCAAGATCGCTGCTTTGGTGCATAAGGCCTCTGGTGCTGAACAAGGCGAGTGTTATTCTTTAAAGTTATTTTTTTAATTGCAAAGCGCAATCTTGCTACTACTAAAACCCAAAATGTATCGGACAATTAACCATCAGTCGTTTTACCAGCAGAGAAATCCACTCGAGAAAAAAAGACGGGATTTAGCTCAGCAGATTGCGGTCACTTTNTAAAACCCAAAATGTATCGGACAATTAACCATCAGTCGTTTTACCAGCAGAGAAATCCACTCGAGAAAAAAAGACGGGATTTAGCTCAGCAGATTGCGGTCACTTTTCCTGAAATCAACATCGACATTTCCGCCACCGTTTTTCAGCAACCTAAAGTGAACCAGCTTCTCGATCAGATGTTGAAGATATTTGACCAATCTGGTGTTTTTACATTGCCGGAGAACTACGCTTCTACAAAACAAGACATCTTCCGTGCCATATCTATGCTCATGGCAAACTATATGGAGTTCTTACCACCAATGCAAGCCCTTCCAATGTCAATCCTAATAAAGATTGATTTTAAAGTGGAGTCCAACTTTAACCCAATTCACACACTTTTTACCTACATGTGCAAGCTAAAAAGTTTACATGACAAGTTTACGGTAAGAGAAAAAAGTAGTCTGTTTTCCATTTATTACAATCGTTTCTCTTTTTTAAAGGACAAAGTTGTCGGCTTCAACAACCTCCACTACACAGATATTCAGCACCTAAAGGATGTAGCTTCCCGCCAACCAATGTTAAAGGCTAAAGTTGAAAAGCTAATTGAAAAAAAGGCTCAGTATAAACCGAAATTGACTGTGTT
>NW_016183010.1:0-5702 GCF_001687245.7 Rhagoletis zephyria | reverse complement strand
TCCTTTATTTATTTATAATTTATATCGAATATTCGTTGGATTGCTGCTAGCTGCCGTGCCAGCGCTTTTCACCGAATTCCTCTTGCTTATTTGCTTAATCCTTTAATGTATAGTAACGAGTTCAACGACAAGAAATTTTGCCGATTTTGCACTTCGTCTGATTGATTGATTGATTGATTACTGGCTTTTGTATGCAGCTATTTAAATAGGGTTTACGTTCAAACGCTTTTTGTTGTTGCTGCTTTTTTCTTGTTTTTAGACTTAATAGATTGTTTAGTTATTTGAATATTTTTACTTGTTAGATATACTTTTAAGCATTAATTTATTGCACAATTTCATAACATTTGCTCATCTAAATCCAAAACGGTGTATTCCTTCCGCTTGACTTTGTTGCTCGCTGTCGTAGTGCCAAATTTGAAATGTTCGCTAAATCCTGTTGCCGTTTGTTTGTTGGAGTTGTTGAGCACTAACAAAGCAATCACTGTTGCAACACGTACGCAATGAGGTGTCAACACTAACAAAGAGCACAGCGCACAGCTACGAAAACTTTGACGATTTTGAAATACGTGAATTGTAAACTACTTTTAGGCTGTGGAGTTGGCTTAAGCAGATTTGTTTTGCTGTTTTGAGTTATACTTATTTACATACATATGCGCATACATTTACAGGAATGTACACAATTTTCGGTTGGTGTATTTTATTTTATTTTTTATTTTTTTTGCTTAGTTTAATTGATTGTTTTCGTCAAAAGAGGCTTCTTTATCCACTTTTGATTAGCTGTGTAAATTTTCGTGGATTCCGTTTTTATTTTCACTTTCGTTGAAATCCAGTTAAAGTAATATTTGTGTTGTTTATTTGAAATGTGCTATTTTTCATGCAACGCGTTTCGCTTTAACACTCGTTTGAATTGTTGTTGTCTATAAAATTGTATTTTAAATTAACCACCCAAAATTATTCACAACTACTTACGAAGCTCTTGAAATTGCTACTGAAGCTCTACAAAGTTGTTTTTACTTTTGTCGCTAATTTTTATTTATGTATATATTTTTTTTTTTTTTTTGTATGATTGCACTTGTACGCCTTCGAGATTTAATTTTTCCAAAATTTCAAATCATTTAAATTCAATGCGCTTTAATCTGATGCCTAATTGGTGGAATATTGCAAACGAGGGGGAGAGCGCGCTATNTTTTTTGATTACAGCTTACAGATTTAAAACGCTTTGGCTTTGCTTTGCTCTAAATTGCTTTCTATAGATACTTTTTGCTATATTTGCTTATAATTGTGTGGTTTGCTAAAGTGGTTTGAATCAACTAGGCTACTTTTGCACGACGGCTAAGGAACGCAACGACTGATGGACTCGCTTGTCTGATAACGACTGATGAAGCTGAAGCTAAAGTGGCAGGCAGACGCGGCAGCAGCAGAAGCTACTGCACAGGCTTTACAAAGCGGCTGCGGCTAAAGGGATACGAGCCGACAGTAACGGTCACGACGACGACGACGACGACGACGGTGTTTACACGAGCGTCAACACGAAAGCGGGAACGGTTACGATAAGGACGGAGTTGCAACGCATGATGAAGGGGAGCGACGCAGCCGTTGAGGTATGCAGGAGATGGACGATGAAAGGCAGCATTGCGTGTGGCTGAACACAAACAAATGCATTCCTGTGCGCTCTCCGAGCACGAAAAATTCAATTGAAACTCAGAAATAACTAACGCCGGCAGTATTTTGAGCAGCACGAGGTAATGCGCGTGTGTTTGAGAGATTTTCGTAATTGAGCTACATGCACATACACATACACATACACATACATACATATGTATCCTGGTAATATTAAATGGAATTAGAGTTGCCAAGTGCGCTAAGAAGATTTCAGATTACCTATTTTCGTTGGCCCGAGCGGAAGAGAGTATAACCTGTTTTTCAACACAGAAATGGGTATCCGCTTTTTCTTTTTTTTTGAAAATTAAAAAATAGAAATGCATTCTGATTTTAGCTATCTGCTGTCTTTGTTTTGTGTCTTTTAAAAATGTCTACCCATTTACGGTACACTTATAGAATCAATCGATGTGCATTCGTGAGCTATGCGCGAAATCGGGGGAGTGCCGTGAGACGCCCCCGCGCAGAAGCCACCCGCATCAAGAGCGAATGTCAGCAAATACCGCTCAAAACCTTCTCTCTCTCTCTCGCTTGCTGTCCTTTTCCTCTTCCGCTCATGTAAGTTTTATCATTTCCCACCCGCTTGCTGCCCACCGTGCAAAGGTGTAAACAGCAATACAATTCACTTTCACAACCTTCGTTGGATGCGTTGTAATCGAAGGCCATCAAAGGCCGTTTACAAATCGAGCGCGAGGGAGAATAGAGAAACCGGAAGACGACTGCTTTTGTACATTTCTAAATGAGAGCACATTTGAGAGTTTTTGTTTGGTATACGCAATACTCTCCGTTTTCAGTTCTTGTGGGTGTTAGGCATTTACATACAAGCGAATTTCATGCCATAGGCATGTACCGTGTTCCTTATACCCGTGGCACCAACAAATCGAATATGTATTGGCACCATTGTATGTGTATGGCAGACAGTATGTGTGTGTGTGTGTAAGTCACATACACGCCTACATATATAACATGCTAAAACGCAAAAACAATAGAAAATGCAGCGCCAACAAAGGAGTTCGTTGTTGGCCAATAAAGAGTGTTGCCATAAATTATCAACGGCGATTAACTTCACAATTATATTTCAGAAATGCGTGGCAAACATAAAAGTGCGTAAACTTTGTGAAAATATAAAACAAGCTAATTGTGCTTCAAAGAAGTTCTTTAAAATGGAAAAATCCTTTTTTTCAAGCATACATCCGTACATATCTTGGAAATGGACGCTTCCGATCCGAAAGCGTTGTATGTTGTATGCTATGGTGAGTGTTTTTAACACCTCACACACTACTTCTGACGTACTACGAGTCGACACTAGCAGCTGATTTTGTCTACACCAATTCTTATTGCAAAAAAGAATTTATTCAAATAAGCTCTTTTAGGCCATTATTGCACCACTTAAGAATTTCATCAATCAAGGTTATCACACGAAACTTTTGTACCATTTTATTCCCCTTTCTTGTTGCCGACTATTGCGAACGCTTAAAGAACTGGGAAACTTAGAAAAAAATGGGATCTTGCGACGTCTATCAGATCTGCCATAAAAAGGAATTTGGATTTGGTGTTGCGCTTGTAATGAGAGAGAGAGTCTACGTCACCAAGTACTGCTGTTCACTAAACTGTACGCTTGTTTTACCACATTAAAGTGCTACCTCAGTAACTTATTCATTCGCACCTAATCCCTAACGGAAGAGAACGACAAGCCGTGCAAATATCTCCACCACGTTACTAAAACTGTGCTAGGCCATTTCAATGGCATAGTAGGCAACAAAAGGGTCTTAGAACCTTCCAAACTGAACGACGAAACGTCTTATAACGGCCTGCAGCTAATCGACTTCGTCGGAGCCCGAAACATGATAGTCTGCACTAGGATACAGGATAAAAAAAGCATCGGGTTACATGGCTTACTCCAGAAATCGATCGCGTTGTGACAGACGGCATACTTCCAGTCTTTTAGACATCTTTACGATCCGATAACTAAACATCGATTTGGACCACTATCTTATTGCAGTCAAGATAAGCACATAACTTTGTACAATAAAAACAACATTAAAAAATGTAGTAAATAGTTCCAATTGAATGAATAAAATAAAATTTAATAAACATTCTGCTGGTCATGGGACTTGAACCCACGACCTCGCGGTCCGTAATCCGCGTTACTGCCATCTGACAAAGCACAGCTTTCATCAGATCAGCTGCGCCGTTAATCCGGGTCAACGTTGCCGTCTGTCTATGCTTTTAGCATAAACGCAAGGCATAGCCTTTTTATGGTCAGAGTATGCCCTTTTTCTTGGCAAATACGGCATTCTTACCCATGATAATCTATCTTTGTTGTAGGGTCATTTTTTCAAGTAGCTCTTAAAATCTTTCTGATCTTTAAAAACGTTTTTTTTTGTGAACACAATTTGTGTTTATAGGACATATACATTTTAAAATCTACTTGATAAAACGTCCTTAAAATGCTATTCGCCGAAAACTTTGCTCCTTGGCTTTCATTTAAGGATAAGTCATCAGATACTCTGTGCAATTTCCAGGGCACTTGTGAAACATTTTTCAACTGACGATTGAAGCGGCTAAATAACGACTGAATTGTGTTTTACTGATACTACAGTTGTTAGCAACAACAACGCCAAGTCATTATTTAATTCAAATTAACATATTTAAACAAATAGAGATTTTAGAAAAATTGCACAATTTCAATTTGGTCCAAAACAATAATAATCAAATCGACAATAACAACAAAACCAATAACACAAACAACTACGATGAACACTAACAATAGTTCAAGACAAAACAGCAGCAACAACATGGGGGGATGGAATTATGTATGCGCAGGTGCGTGCCAAATAAAAAAACATCCTGGCAGCGCATTGCAATCATGCGGTGCCAACACCATCGCTAACCCAACCGGCTCTGATTTCGGAGTGCCTGGCATGCATTAAACAAAAGTCAAAAACAATTGAGATACCGAACCAAAAAAAATCAAATGCTTTGAGCATTAAATATGGGAAAATAGAAAAAATTTGCAATAAAAATTTAATATCCAATCAAAGCACGCAGAGGTTAAATGCGCTGGTCAAAGGGAATTAGATATGGCATTTACTGCTTTACCAGATACTGCTTTTACAGGTACAAGTGCTGAGGTTCGGAAAAATATTCAATTTACGCAAACATTCTAAATCAAACCCACTAACCAACCGACCAAAATAAACGCAAGCGCACAAGTTTTTACCACTAATCAGCCCTTCAGCAGCTCTACGTTGTCTACGAAATTCTTTACACCTTCGAACATCAACGATTCCTACCCGCGCCGGCGTCTAATTGCGTTGAATATTGCCGTTGCATTGCAGCGCTCACTCCATTCTACATAGCACTGCGGATGGCCAATTCGTTCGCCATCAAAATTGCCAAAATCACGCAATGCTAAAGTGTCAACTTGACATTGCGCTAAGTGCGTCAATGTCTTTGCTTGTCTCCCTTGCCTCATTACCTCCACTTACGGTAAATCATACAAGAGGCAACCAACCAACCAACTACTCACTCATCAACCAGCCGAGTATGAGCGCGACTGAGTAAAGCAGCAGCAGCAGCAGCAGTAGCTGCAGACGCGCTATTTTAGACGTAAATAACTACTTTGTAAATCCTGCTTCTTCCGCCATACACCCATGCCAACTTCCACCTTTACGAGCAAACGCCGGCGGGTCTACCAGTGACTCCACACAAGTCGACATTCCAACAGTTAAATCACAAATCGCAAATGTTGCAAGCAAACACAACAACGTAATTGTCAAGCGGACGGACGCATACACACAGTCTGACAAAGTGACAACAGGATATGCGAGCAAAAAGGGATAAACGATTGAAAGAGAGCAAGAACCTGAGAGAAGAAATAAATAAGTGAAAGCGAAGTATCATTTACATACATACATACATGTATAGACGTGGGTGGTCAGAGGCTCGCTCTGGTGGTTATCAAAACTCTTTCGGGAAATTTGTTTGCAAAACATCCCAGTAAAAAATCCCTGTAAACGTATTGGGTGCAGTGTTGCCGT
>NW_016183009.1:4381-5711 GCF_001687245.7 Rhagoletis zephyria | reverse complement strand
TACGAGCATTTTTAAATGGTAATCAAATAAAATTTTTTTATTCTTACAAAGCGTTTTTTTTCTCAGTGAAATACAAACTTTCTAAGTTTAAAAAAAAGAGGGCACAATGTTGGGTTTAGAATTTAAACAGTTCGGTTTAAATTTTAAACCCAAACATTTTCATTTTTAATTAAGAATAAAAAATAAAAAATCTTAAATTTAACGCTGCGTCTGGTGGGGATTGAACCCGGACAGCCTTGGTAGCAACCAATTGTATCAAGCATCTTTGCACACTAAGCTACAGCCACGCATGTAAATGTGCTTTTAAATGTTGTATTTGAATCAATACCGCATTTCGCTGTGTGCAAACATTTTCTATTTCGGTTTAGATTTTAAACCAAATTTTCCATATATGAAACCTAGAAACTAGAATTAAAACATTTTGGTTTAATTTTAAACACCGAACTTTTTGGACTAAAATTTAAACCAGAATATATTAAANTAAATATTTTTAAATTATAAGATGATGCACTTTTAGTCTGTAGGCACAAAAATCTGTATAAAATTTTCATATTCCTTACAGTTCACGAGATAAACTTAAAACATACTTAAATTTTTAATTTAGTTTTGCCCATAACTTTTTAAATATAATAGCTACAGAGAAGAGTTATAGGAAGAAGTTATAGATAACATTATTGTCTAAAACAAAAGACTGTACACAATTTTCATGTTCCTTACAGTTCACTAGATAAACTCAAAAAACTAATCACATCTTATTTTCAAAATGGTGGCCGCGGGACACCACCTCCACTCCGAAGCTTTTTTTATTAAAAGAAAAAAATATAATTGCTCCATATATTAAATGCACGGTCATATGCTATATTTACTGCGCTGCTCGTAAATTTTGTATACCAAATTCAATGGCACTAAAATTAACGTGCTTTTTCATTTTTTCTCTTGAGACTTAAAAAACTTTATTTACAAAGGAAATTTTGGCTTTAAAGAATAGGAAAAGAGTAGAAGGAAGGCCCCCGAGTGCAAAAAAAAACATGTTTCACATAGCATCGAAATGAGACCCTAACAAGAATCATAAATTGCTTGATCTCTCTGCAAAATCACAGCGTATATTGAAAACAAAGTACAAAGTAATCAAAAAAACATTAGAGACTATGCAAGAGCCAGGATGTAGTGAAATATGTGCAAACCACATTATATTTCGTTCACATTGCGCCATAAACACGAGTTGAAGCTTTTGTGTTTATGAACAAATGTCAAGCGTTCTCACTGTTGTGTTTAACAAACTCAGAGTTTGATTTGACAATTATTTGTTTAACTTTTCTTAGGCACATTG
>NW_016183009.1:0-4371 GCF_001687245.7 Rhagoletis zephyria | reverse complement strand
TGTTTTGGAAGTCAGCCATACTCAGAGTTTGATTTGACAATTATTTGTTTAACTTTTCTTAGGCACATTGATAATGGTTCCATACTTACAATGGGATGAACTTATTTAAAAAATTTATTAAATTTGGTTTTTTGTTTTCTGTTATTTATGGCCTTATAAATTTAGTTNCTCAGAGTTTGATTTGACAATTATTTGTTTAACTTTTCTTAGGCACATTGATAATGGTTCCATACTTACAGTGGGATGAACTTATTTAAAAAATTTATTAAATTTGGTTTTTTGTTTTCTGTTATTTATGGCCTTATAAATTTAGTTCTGGTTTTTTATCACTTTTAAGTTTTCGTTATTAATAGCTTTCATGAACCACTCTATTAAGAGATATTATTTGGAAAATTACTGTACGTCCGATATCTGTTTAAATGTTGACAGCTTCACTTTTTACAAGAAAGTTCAAGATTCACGTGGTTGTTATTGTAAATTCTATACATTAATGTAATTTATTGTATCTACAAATGTTTAACTCTAGTGCGATTATATTTAAACATATCGACTCGTTGGTTAAAAATCAATCGATAAAGGCCACCATTGTTTATCACACGCGTTATTCCGCACCAGTCGACGATATATAAGTACACATATAAGTCTTCCTAGGTATAAATTATATCTCTTCTTAAAAAACTGAATTTTTCTAATAATTGGGGCAAATTCTTCAATTGAGTTTGACTTCAGTTCCAAAAACGTGCCGTGCTTGAACCTCATATGTAGCATAAATTAAGCAAACCAGATTTTCCAACGTGCAAGAAAACTATTCCAAAGCTTTTCTGCTCCATTTATTGTATTGTGCACTTTGAACATTTGTCCAAATATAACATTAATTACACACACACATATTTTGTCCGCAATTATGATCACAATTGAACACTGCACACTTCACTCTCGCTTCGAATTTTTGAAAGCGTTTTTTCCAGCTGTTTGAAGGTTTAACAGTTCTTAGAGGCACTTAATACGTCGTTAAAACACAAACTTGAAGTCCACATACATTTCTAAACCAATTTGCCACAAAGTTGTATTAATTGTTTGCAAGCATATTATTGTTTTTTGATTTTGAGAACAAATAATGGAATACGCATACATACATATTTATATCATGTACTTACGGCGGCCGTCGTAACAGAATGATTACAGATACGTACTTCCACTCGGTAGGACCAAGGTAAGAGCATACCCAAAATATCAGTCGTACGTCAGCAGGTACGCGTTCGCGTACGCAAAAAACTTGCAAAGTTGGAGAAATTGAGAGAGCAAAGTGACATTTGATTTTTGCCAACAGGAAAACAGCTGGTAGGAATTTACGCAAATCACAAAATTGAATTTGATGGTTTGGAAGTTAAAATGATAAAATGCAACTATTTAAACTTGTAAGAACTAAGTAGTTATCCGTTTAATCAATAAGCTGTGTCAGGAAAACTTTTTGTGATGAGTTTTCGTACGTTTCAAATTTTACAATTTTGAATGTAAACAAAAATTCTAGCACCTGTTTCTCTAACTTGCAAGTTTCTGCAAATTTTCTGTTCGCGTACTATTTTGGTATATTTCTCTTGTGAGAGGACAGATGAAATTTCGCCGAAATTTTGCTGTTGGATGTTTTTTACTGGAGATTTTAAACGAACGCACCTTATGTTGTGCAGCTTGTTTACTCGTGAAAATGGCCATGATTCAGAATTTCTGAAACGGGCCACTACAGTTGTGTGTGATATGTTATTTCCAATCAGCAGTGGCATTTTTTCATAGCTANGTTGTGCAGCTTGTTTACTCGTGAAAATGGCCATGATTCAGAATTTCTGAAACGGGCCACTACAGTTGTGTGTGATATGTTATTTCCAATCAGCAGTGGCATTTTTTCATAGCTATAGAATGCAAACAAATGTCTATTAAAGTGGTCCAAAAATGTATATAAAAAAAATGAGGTCGCACCTAGGATTGTTCTATACCCAAAAAGAATTATACCCCTATTTTTTATTTTGAAAAAAAAAAATTAGGGTGTGCTCAAAGCGNTTTTTAATGCCGCCAGCACCTAGGATTGTTCTATACCCAAAAAGAATTATACCCCTATTTTTTATTTTGAAAAAAAAGTTAGGGTGTGCTCAAAGCGCTCAAAGTTTTCAATATGTATTTTATATGGGGAAGAAATAGTGTAGAATTCATGAAAATCAATATTTTTCGATCTGAAAACTTTCCTTATCTTCAGGAGACTCCCGGTAATAATACCCAATTGCTCCTTTAACAATTTTTTCATGGTGACTATATTTTATGGGTCGTTGAAAATNATGTATTTTATATGGGGAAGAAATAGTGTAGAATTCATGAAAATCAATATTTTTCGATCGGAAAACTTTCCTTATCTTCAGGAGACTCCCGGTAATAATACCCAATTGTTCCTTTAACAATTTTTTCATGGTGACTATATTTTATGGGTCGTTGAAAATGCAATGGGGGGACCAATAAAAAATCTTTAATCATAAAAAGTGGTTAAATAAACAATTGGATATCAATATTTGAAGTCTCCTGAAGAGAACCACAGTTTACGATTGAAAAATATTGATTTTCAAGAGTTTTATGCCATTTTTACGAAAATTTGTTTTTTCCCGATATAAAATACATGGAAAACTTTGAGCGCTGTGAGCACTCCCTAAATATTTTTTGATTTCAAAATAAAAAAATAGGGGTATATTTATTTTCGGTTCAGAACAATCCTAGGGGGTGGCGGCATTAAAATTCCGACTTTATTATTTTGGGCCACTCTAATGTCTATCTTTGATTTTACAAAAAAAAATATTTTTTTCTTATACATATGTCGACAAGTGTGTTTTTTTTGTCCGTTTTACTTCAGAACTCAATTACATACGATTTAATTGACCGATTTTGACAATTCAACCGCCATTTTCATTGTTATTAAAAACTCTTCAAGACCATGGGCTTTATTTATTTAAAACTAATTTTTAAGGTAAATTTTTATAAAATTGTTGATAAAAATATAAAAATGATAGTCTTCTCCACCACCTTTTCACACAGAAAAAAACCATATATGCTAAATTTTACTATCTAAAATATTCTGTTGAGAAAAAAAATGGATCGTAACGTGGAAACCCGTAATTATACCTTTCATGAGCATGAAATGGTATTATAACTTTGGTCCGATGTTTGTAAGTACCAGAATAAGAAGAGATAGACCCATTCAAATGTATACTTAAATGATCAGAACGGCGAGCTGAGTCGATTTAGCCATGTCCGTCNGTGGCGGCATTAAAATTCCGACTTTATTATTTTGGGCCACTCTAATGTCTATCTTTGATTTTACAAAAAAAAATATTTTTTTCTTATACATATGTCGACAAGTGTGTTTTTTTGTCCGTTTTACTTCAGAATTCAATTACATACGATCTAATTAACCGATTTTGACAATTCAACCGCCATTTTCATTGTTATTAAAAACTCTTCAAGACCATGGGCTTTATTTATTTAAAACTAATTTTTAAGGTAAATTTTTATAAAATTGTTGATAAAAATATNTGTCCGTTTTACTTCAGAACTCAATTACATACGATTTAATTGACCGATTTTGACAATTCAACCGCCATTTTCATTGTTATTAAAAACTCTTCAAGACCATGGGCTTTATTTATTTAAAACTAATTTTTAAGGTAAATTTTTATAAAATTGTTGATAAAAATATAAAAATGATAGTCTTCTCCACCACCTTTTCACACAGAAAAAAACCATATATGCTAAATTTTACTATCTAAAATATTCTGTTGAGAAAAAAAATGGATCGTAACGTGGAAACCCGTAATTATACCTTTCATGAGCATGAAATGGTATTATAACTTTGGTCCGATGTTTGTAAGTACCAGAATAAGAAGAGATAGACCCATTAAAATGTATACTTAAATGATCAGAACGGCGAGCTGAGTCGATTTAGCCATGTCCGTCTGTCCGTCTGTCTGTCTGTCTGTCCGTCTGTTTGTATGCAATCTAGTCTCTCAGTTTTCGAGATATCCGGATCAAATTTGGTAGGTGGGTGTATTTTTATAATGTGTTAATCACTTGTCGGAACCGGAAGAATCGGACCACTATAACATATAGCTCCCATACAACTGATTGTTCAGATATGAGATTTTTCGTTATAACTTCTCCATTTATGCAGCTGGGAACATGGCACTCCGCAATATTTCCATCCATTATCAAAAACATGCTTACAGTGAAAATGGCGAAAATCGGGTCGCTATAACCTATAGCCTTCATACAACCGATTGTTCAGATTAGAGATTCTTTGTTATAACTTCTCCATTTATGCAGCTAGGAACATGAAAT
>NW_016183008.1:2633-5705 GCF_001687245.7 Rhagoletis zephyria | reverse complement strand
TGGCCACTGATTGCATTCAATGGCTCGTGTCAAGTCGCAGTGTGCACGCAGTGTTTGTGTTCAGACCTAGATGCGCCGCTGACTTGCACTATGGCGTATAATTGGCAAAACATAATCGATTTGCCTATCAAGTGAAATTCTATTCACTCGGTGCCGTTTAGCACAGCACAGATGCAGTCAAATGAATGACTGTTTTATTGAAAGGCAAATGCAAATACTACTGGGGTGTTTCTCTCTTTTATTATGCTAATTGCAAATTGTATTTCCTGTAAATTCTAGCGTTTTTCTATTATATGGTTTCGTAAAACTCAGCGAACAGCTCTACATTTAGATTGAGAAAATTTTTAGATTTATTTTGTCGACATTTTTTTGCGTATGGTTTGAGATGATGTGAACGTGGCTGGCAATATACAAAACGCACTGAAGCAGATGCACTTATTTGTCGTCAGAGATGTACTCTGAGCTCATACCGACACTGCTATCTTCGTTTGCATCCGATCCATTTTTATTTTAATTCACCACTAATGCTATTACGGTGAAAAACACTCGAGGCTGTTTTGTCAATTTGCACTGCGTCTCAGTGTGCACTGCATTGCCAGTGGCCAAAATGTTGTCACCATTGATGCTCTCGCACACTCACACCTTTTCTCACCCTCATCACATTTCAGCCAATTTTCAGTTTTTCATTTCTTCTAGGCAGCTTTTGCCTTCTTCTTCTCTTATTGCCTTACGAGTCTAAAATGTGTATATTTCTTGTAGCAGAAATTAATTACACAAAGATGTATTGTACTTTTTAAACTGTTTCTTATAAAAGATGTTTGACAAGTTTCTAGAGTGCCACTATGCACTACTATTTGCATTTGAATGCACTGTGCCAATTTTGCAAAAACTAATCTGAAGTTCTTGCATTTGCTGTGGCTACATACACAGCAAAATAGAGGCAGATCGAGTGTTAGAACGGTGTGCATTGTCGGTTTGTGTACTTCCCTTTACTTGATGATCACATACGGCAAATGTCAACTTAAGTATCTGCAGCATTTCACTGCTTCACAGATGCATCGGTAAGGAGGCTGCAAGCTGCTTTATGCCTCAATGTAGTGGAATGTGTTAACAGTGTTGTTCACTTGCCTATCCTCTCTACCTCTATTCAAATTCTTGCCGTTTGAATTATCAGCCCATTTTTCCGTTTTTAGGTAAGCAGTCACTGTCGGCGTTTTCTTGACTTTTTTGCACTG
Source organism: Rhagoletis zephyria (assembly GCF_001687245.7). Classification (NCBI taxonomy): domain Eukaryota; kingdom Metazoa; phylum Arthropoda; class Insecta; order Diptera; family Tephritidae; genus Rhagoletis; species Rhagoletis zephyria. The sequence continues at coordinate 4,470 of NW_016183008.1, read as the reverse complement.
TNATTTTTCCGTTTTTAGGTAAGCAGTCACTGTCGGCGTTTTCTTGACTTTTTTTGCACNTGTCGGTTTGTGTACTTCCCTTTACTTGATGATCACATACGGCAAATGTCAACTTAAGTATCTGCAGCATTTCACTGCTTCACAGATGCATCGGTAAGGAGGCTGCAAGCTGCTTTATGCCTCAATGTAGTGGAATGTGTTAACAGTGTTGTTCACTTGCCTATCCTCTCTACCTCTATTCAAATTCTTGCCGTTTGAATTATCAGCCCATTTTTCCGTTTTTAGGTAAGCAGTCACTGTCGGCGTTTTCTTGACTTTTTTGCACTGTTGTTGCTAAGATAAATTACACGCACATCCATTTTTCTTTAAATTATTTATGTTATCACCTTTTAACGTGCGGTTGCAGCTGTGCGGATGCTTATTCTGGTGCTACGTTGTGGCACACTGCAAGCAGGGTTTTTTAAAAAGACCAAACTAGCCTGACATTTTCAAATAAAAAATTCTAGCTTGTTTTTAGTTTAGAAAACAGTAAATTTGCCGCACCACCTGCATCTACTTGACTTTTTCTTCAGTCGCCTTAATGTGTGCAATAATCACTTTGCTAGTGTTGGCTGTGTTTCAAATACTTTTGTTTTATACAACATCTACTAGTATAACAAAAGATTTGTTTTTAAAACAGTTTGGCATGTAAGGTTTAAAACAACACTGACTCTGGTATTCCTTTTGAAAAATAATTGTTTTTGAAACTAGTTTTTAGTGTGATTAGTCAACCGCCACAGCGTTGTTAACTTATCTAAAAGGCAACGGAAGCTTTTGTTTGTCAAAAAGTAACTTTTGTAGCAGTTAATTTATATCTACTGCTAAATTTGGTACTTTTTGCAAGATTTTAAATTATTTATCACACCAAAGACGAAGAGAAAGAGAATACTTCCGCATGGCAATGTTGTAATGTTTTACTGTGAATAGGCAATGGCGTCATCTTTTTTCAAGTCTTTGTTTTCATTCAACTTTGCAACCTGACTGTTGGTATTATTTTTGCATTAAAAAGTTCAAGCAAATTCCATTTGCTGAGTTTGCTGTGTTGGGAAAGAGAGAAAGGGAGTTGTGCTGAGAAGACAGGTCCACAGCGACGAGGCAGAGACAGGGAAGGCGCAGAGGAGGCAGTGCACCATCGCCACCGCCGTACTGTCTTTGATTTATTTGTGAATTATAACCGCTTTCTATTTATGTGACAATTTCGACGTGATCATTTTTGACTTTTCTGCCAATGCAAATTCGACTGTCTGCTTCTGTGTTTTGTGCGCCCTGCACACACACACACACACACACACACACTGCCAGGCTCCAGTGTTTGCTATTGAGTGCAGAGAGCAAGCAAAATTTTGCAAAGTTTTAAATGGCCAAGAAGAGTTTTGAATTTGCATTTAAATTTATTGCCTGCCTGCTGCAAGGAACCACGAGTGAAAGGGCGAAAAGTGAAGCAAGAAAAAGTGAGAGAGAAAGAGAGGAGTCTTGATGCGGCAACTTGAACTGGCGACGTGGCAAGGCCTGCTGACATGGACTGTGTACAGCCCGCAGTTGTGTCGACCAATTGACGTTTGTCTCTCTCTCTCTCTCTCTCTCTCTCTCTCTCTCTCTCTGGGTGCCAATGCGTATTTGCAAACAATCGACACACTACAGCAACGTGCGACTTGCACATCGATAAAAACAGACTTGCACTGCAAAAGCACTTGAAAGGTTTTTTGGTCGCTTGCAACTTTTCTTTTAAATGGAAATTGAAAAATTAAAACTCTTTTAAAAAGCTCTTTACTGCTGATGGTGTGTGCGTCAGCTGCCG
>NW_016183008.1:0-2606 GCF_001687245.7 Rhagoletis zephyria | reverse complement strand
TCTCTCTCTCTCTCTCTCTCTCTCTCTCTCTCTCTCTCTCTCTCTCTCTCTCTCTCCTCTGATGAGGCCAGCAGTTTAAATAGGCAAACACTGACAGAAGAAAAGCACTACACTGGCCGCAGCCGCAGCAAACCTCAGCGACGCTTGTCGCCTATGCTGCGCACGGTCTTCTTCCTCTTCTTTTTCTCCTTTATTCTAACGATGTCGCTTTAGTCAAAGTAATCGAACTTTTTGTTGATAAAAAACCGGTGCTCTTTTGCTTTGGCAAGCACTTTCACTAGTCGGCGGGCAGCACCAGGAGCCCGTCACCACCTAGTCAGGCAGGCAAGCAGTCGTTTGCTTCAGCTGGCAACGGACTAAAATGGCAGGCCAAAATTGTATCAATTTATCTTGCAATTTGGACTACAAGAGTGGTTGACTGGTTGACTGGCTGGATGGCTGGCTGGATGCGCTTTGAACGCCGTTTATTTGATAAATGGCAATTCAGAGAGTAAGACAATTTGATTTAGCCCAATTTGATTTCAGCATGCAAATTGTGCCTCAGCAAACGATGACGAACCACCGGCGCAACTGCCGGGCGTCTTTTTTTCTTGCCATTCATGTTGGTGCATCTTTGCCAAGAATGCAAATGCACTGGTGACAGACACTCTCCGTTGAGTACTTCCCGCCAAACCGCAGCACTCTTTGCCGCCATCATCTTTCTCCTCCAGTGTTGACTGATGCTACTGCACCCGGCTCATCTGAGGGCACTTTGCTTACTAACAAGAAGAAAACGCTTCACAACTGCTTCAGACTGTTCACCCTCGCCGCCTTGTCGTCTTGGCAATCTAAATCAGAGCAATCAAAGTAGAAACATTTAAATTTACCGTTTTAGCTGATTATTGCTTGTCGGCTGGTGCATTGTTGTGCTGTTTCTTTATAAATAATATATTCCCGTCCTGTGCAGATGGTTTGTTGACAAAAACGACGCCGTTTGATGGAAAGGGAACAGACCTGGTGTGTCAGTTTGTCGAGCGACATAATCACAATGGCAAACACCGAATGCAGCATTTTCTGTCAACTAACTATTTTTCTACTTTTTCCAAAATAAATGCTCATTTAACCCCATTTTTTGTTCGNCAGTTTGTCGAGCGACATAATCACAATGGCAAACACCGAATGCAGCATTTTCTGTCAACTAACTATTTTTCTACTTTTTCCAAAATAAATGTTCATTTAACCGCATTTTTTGTCCAAGTTAAAGTATTCATTTTTTGTTTTTAAAATATTTTTAGTCAAACGTTTAAGTGGCTTGTTCAAATACCATAAGAATTAGCAAAAACACACATTTATAAAAAAAATTAAATAATCTTGTGTTTTAATTTACTTTATTCCGTAGTTATTTTTTCATCTTGCTTTATGCTAATTGCATTTGTTTCTTTCTACTAAATATGAATTACAAATGGAGATGCATTTCAATTGGCCATTTAGACTCACTGCAGCTATATCTAATTGTTATTCACCACAACATTTGCCTGACTTGCTTTCAATTAACCTGAACAGGTTCTCACTTAACTTTAAATTGCCATTTTGCCATTACAACCCACTTTTGAGTACTTACCAATTTTACTGTACACAAAGCAGCCTCCAGTAAGCATTAAGTTTTGAAAACACAAAAATGTGTTCATTTCAAAGCAGCTGTTTTTGAATTTAGAAAGGTGTGACTTTGGCTACAGCCGAATTCGGTTGCAGTTTTGGCATTCAACATTAACGGCAACAGAAACAGCTGTAATATTTGGGCACTCTTAAGCTGTCCGCCTGTAGGCCGAATATGGATTTTCTAATTGGAATCGATCAATCCATTTATCACCAGGTCTCTGTCGGATTGAGTCAGCTCCATTAATCATCAGTTACGGTGTGCGTCTTCCGCTAGCTTAAAACGCCTGTTCGCCATCGTTAGCGCCTCTATCCGCCTCAGCCGCTAAAAGTGCTGTTCATTGTGTGTGTGTGTGTGTGCCTGTGTGTGGATGTGCACAGTAGCAGTAGTTGGTAGTTGCTTAAACTTGAGCAGAATCAATTTATTTCTATCTTCTTTGCGTAGATTGCACATCATCCTCTCCGGCAGCGGCATTGTTGCATCGCAGCAAACAGCACGGAACACTGCCGGGTAGTGATCACATCACGTTTGCTCACTGCCGGGCACCCACTGATCCGAGCGCTCTTCTAACCACTGCCTTTTCTTCTTTCTTCATCTTTTTTCTTTTGCGCCCAGGTAAATGTGACCTAAGTCATGCCCGTTACCACCATACCACCGTAATCGGTAAGTGATTACTTCATCTGTCTGTGTTTTCCTTTTACTTTCAAATCGCTTTGTCTTGCTTTTCCTTCCCTGTTCGTTGCATCACCCGGTGACCGCACCACTGTCTCTCCGAGTCCTCTACTGCATCGACGGTGGCATTCGTGCCCAGTGCTAATTCAATATTAACCACTGGCCGATTATTAATATTAATTTAGTTTGGTAATTGACTTGTTCGTTGGTGGTACCACTTCTGTCCTTTGTTGATTATTATAAATTGTCCTCACAGTCTTTCCGTCCTGTTTCTCTATTTCTTTTTCTCCTTTTCTCT
>NW_016183007.1:0-5705 GCF_001687245.7 Rhagoletis zephyria | reverse complement strand
TGGCAGTCAAAAGTTTTCCACTTCTGCGCACGGAACCATCCTCCCAAAAGTTTTCCACTTCTGCGCACGGAACCATTCTGCCAAATTTCATTGAAATAAGTTCCGCCTTTTTAGCGTTAAAGAGCAACAAACATGCACACTCACTCACAAACATTCACATTTATTATATTAGTAGGAACAGGAACTACCATACCAAAGTTTGCTATGCAGACGAGATTTTATAATTCCATAATTTTAAATTCCCTAAGTAGCTTATCTCGCTAATAACTATAACGATTTGGTAAAGCATGTTTCTTTTTATACCCGAGCGCACTTGTGCACAAATTTTAAATTTTCGAAAAATGGGCGTAGCCACGCCTACTTATGGTTAGATGAGTATATCTTGGTAACCACTCCACCAATTTCTCCCAAACTTGGTACAGTTATCGGCCTTGGTACAACATATCAAATGGCATAACCAAGCCCACATCCCATAAAACGGTATTTTGGAGAAATACGAAATTTTCGATAAATCAGTAAATATTAAAGCTAATTTATTATAAAATGATGCTTGCAACAACTCTTTACCAAGAAATACGTTTATGATGAGATTTTGGAAAATGGGCGTGTATCTCTTTAACCGTCCGACCAATTTCTTCCAAACTCGGTACGGTTATTGTGCTTGCCAGGNTTATCGGCCTTGGTACAACATATCAAATGGCATAACCAAGCCCACATCCCATAAAACGGTATTTTGGAGAAATACGAAATTTTCGATAAATCAGTAAATATTAAAGCTAATTTATTATAAAATGATGCTTGCAACAACTCTTTACCAAGAAATACGTTTATGATGAGATTTTGGAAAATGGGCGTGTATCTCTTTAACCGTCCGACCAATTTCTTCCAAACTCGGTACGGTTATTGTGCTTGCCAGGTAAAAGCAAAACGTTGAAAAATATTGAAATCGGACTAAAATTACGGCCGCTTTTTATATAACGGAAAGAAGTACCATTATTTGGAATTTTGGAAAATGGGCGGGATACGGCCCACATGTGACTAAATAAGTTTATCTCATTATGTCTAACTGAACGTTCTATCGAAGATGTTTAAAATAGGGGTAAAAGCACCCCGGCTTACCATGTAGCGGTAGTTTTCGGAAAGGTGAAAAACATATATTTAATACTTGCGCCGGGTACTTAATGTTCGGCTCCGCCCGAACTTAGACTTTCTTACTTGTTTTTATTTACGTTTACGTTCAAAATCATTATCTGTTATATCTCTATTAACAGATCTAATTTTGAAAAATATGCGGGATTTAAAAAATTTATGTTTAATTTTTTCACTACAATCTAAGCACTTAGCTTCTACCAACTGCTTTCCGAGAAATATTTCTGTTAATAAAATGTCTTGCCCATTTAATCTCTTGAATATATTTTCACATTGGGCCATCACTTCCTTGGTTTTTTGAGTCAAAATTAGGGATGTCGGAAAAACATTGATGCATCGAAAATATCGATGTTTTGCTTCGATGCATAGAAAATTTTTCACTCGATGTATAAATAGTCGAAGTATCGATGCACGTAAAATCCGAGATGTTTTTTGAGGTTAGAAAAAAATCCAGACGTGATGGAGCAAAACGTGTTCAGCGACCCCAAAAACATATAAGAGACTAGGTTTGGTCAAATGAACCTTTCATCGATTTTTTTTTTTGTGGAAAGAAGCGTTGAGAATGAGTCAAGAAAATGTGTAAACGTTTGTATTTTGTTACCTACTGCACCGATTTGAAATCTGATAATTTTTGGATAACCTATGGAGCTTGCACTTTAATTTGATATACAACTCAATTCTGTATATGGTTCATTCTACAACAAAAAACATAAAAATATAATTCCTAAACTTTATTCAAAACTCGCGAAAATTCATCAAATTTTCATCAAAATTTTCAACTTTTTAATCAGATGAGTATTCAGTTTTGCAGCCCATTAAATTCTAGTAAAAAAATGCAAGTTCGGAGTTAGGAGAAGGTGTTTTGCATTTTTTCCATATAAAGTATTTTCGAAAAAAATTTGTGTATGGAAAAGACTGCGTGAAAAAAAAACCAAACCAAAAATCAACTGTAATTCCTACCTACTTAAAACTTGCACATTATTATAATAAAATTGATTGGGCTACAAATCTGTATACTCAAAAAATTCTAAAAACCCTGATTAAAAAGTTGAAAACTTTCATTAAACGTTGCTGAATTTTCGCGAGCTGTATGCAATTAAAAAAAAATTCAACAAATTTTCGTAAAAACTTCGAGTTTTTTAATTAGATTCTGAGTATGCAGTTTTGTAGCCCATTGATTTCTAGTAAATAGAATAAAGTTCAAGTTTCAAATGGCTAAAAACTACGATTTATTTTTTAGAATTTTGAAAAAGCTCGAACTTTGTACGAAAGTTTGTTGAATTTTTTTTTTAATATTGCACAAATTTGGAAACTTGAATTCACGCGGGGTTTTTTTTAAGAATAAACTATATTTTTATAAAAAAAAATAACCAAAATTAAATAACAACGAAAATAATACGTTAAAACTTGGCAAAAAGTGGTTCGGCTATAATTTCTTGATCACTGTATGTATTTTGTAATATCTTTAATTGGACATGCACATTGTACATAAAGGAAGTACATAACAAAATTAAAAAATATATGCCTTTTTTCCTTTTTTCAAAGCACATTTTGCCTTTTTCCTAGTTTTTAGTGCATTAGGGGGTGGGGGGTCAGAACACCTACATCCCCCTCCCCCCTAAATACGGCCTTGCTTGCAGATATTAAATACTTAAACTTATGTAAAAAATAAAACGTGATATTCATGAATATACTTCAGTACTTAGCTCAAGATTTATTTAAAGAACTTCGTGAAAGACAACAAACAATCTTGTATTGCTAGAGTAGGGCTGCCAGACGTCCTGGTTTTCCAGGAGTTGTCCTGATTTAGACAAATTGTCCTGGTGTCCTGATCCACACTTAAATTGTCCTGGTTTTTTAATGAAGGTAAATGCAGACACTCCTCTAATTTTTAGCAAATTTTTGCTATGAAAAAAGGTTAAGCTTTCTGTCATTAGTAGTCGAAAATTGATATCGAACGTTTTTTCTAACATGTTCAATATCTGGTGAGTTTACCTTCTTTCTGTTTAGTCTATTTGGTTAAAATCCTATTTTTTTCAGGAAAATTACAAAAAGTCTCTTTAATTTTTTGTATGGAGCGGTACAAATTGAAGGACTTCTGCTTTCGCTACTGAGCTTTCAGAAGGGCTTTTGTAGGACGCCTTTCGAATAAGTTCTTTGAAAGTTTTTATTAAATCATAAAACTCATACCAAATAGTTTTATTTCGACTTAAAATGCTTACTGAATCTTATTTGTGAAGCTAAGTAATATAAACATATACTTAAGTATATTCGCGTAATTTGTAAATAGGAAACACCTTTCTGGGAAGCATCCAGGGAAGCACTTTTTTCAGTCTTTGTTGCGTAAGTATTTTATAATGGCTTCACTTAAGACATCTTACCTAAATTATCTTCAGGTTATGCATATACAAAATGGCAAAAATGATCATGAAGAGAGTTGTAGGATATGGGGAACTTTGCTAATAGTGGTAAGACCACGTTAAAGGCGCCGCTTTTTCCAAGTTACGTCATCGTCACGAGAAATTGCTCTTTTGTGATAAAAAAAATATTCAGAACTTGAGCGTGTCATCATCATCAATTATTCAGCTCTACGAATTGTGCCATAAAACTGCATTACTTAATATCAAAACCAAAGCCACTGAACTTATAGGGAATATTCACTTGTATCTTCGTTTTTCATTTGGATGATAAGTGTCCTGGTCGATGGGTCCAGGATTATGGCAGCCCTATGCTAGAGACCTGATAACCCAAGATAATTTTTAAGTTATTAAAGGGCCTTACTCTACTCATAGCTTCGTACAGTGGGCTCAGAGAAAAGAGTAATTTTTAAGGTAGATATAGTCCAATCTTTCATAATATCCATCCGTTATTAGTCGTAGTCTGAACCGCAATAATCACTTAAAATTGGCGCCGTTTCGTGGTGAAAGGCATTTAGTATCACTCTTTTAAACTAAAGCTTTCTTAACCCATTCAGTACAAAAATACAACCACTGATTCTAAAAATATTAAAATACATAAGTATGTATACCGGCTAGTTTGGATCGTTCATTTCGAAAATCACATCAAAAAATTTTTAAAGTTTTGAATTTTACCGTCCTCCAGAGTCCTTTAAAAAAGAAAGTGATCTCAGCTATTTTTATTTTTTGCGTTCCCGAAATATATTTCAAAACTTTGAATAATACGAATCCGAATCACAATTCCACGGAAAATCGGTTAATATTTTTCAATAGAATACACTGCTCACTATCGCCTTGTTCACTTCTACCTTGTTAAATATGCCTTGGGTACTCCGAGGAATTATTTAGATTAAGGTTTCATCAGCAATTTAAGTGAAAAAATTAGTTTTTCCTTTGTTAGTTTTCATATTAATTAAAAAAAAAAATCAGCACACGTTTTGTCGTTGACCTTGTTTTATGAATCGCTGAAAATAATTTTTAAAATGTCTTTTGTAGTTTCGATGTCAATTAAGCTATAAAAAAAAGCACTCCATACAGTATTTTCCCTTAAATGTATTGTTACAATTTTATACAATTGCAAGTGTTATCTGAAGAACACTTGTTTGCTGATTTCAATTCTCCTATAAAAGTACGTCGGCGCAGTTGTATGACTATCAGTTGTTTTCCGTTCTCAAACTCGAAATCATCAAGGTATCAAAACATGTGGTTCAAGAATTCGTTCGTGTTCGGTAAGTTCTTAAGTCGCGATATATGATTTTCCTACTAACTTGTTGAATTCCAGTTTTTGGAGTTGTGCTATTTATCACCATAGCTTTAACTCAAGCCCAGCCAGGTATTGAAGGTGGTCGCCCAACTTGGAGACCTACGTGGAGACCTACTTGGAGACCTACTTGGCGTCCAACTTGGAGACCTACATACCCGACTTGGAGACCTACGCGTCCAACTTGGAGGCCAACTAGGCCATGGTAGGAGAGCAAGCTTGTAGGTGTGCTTTACGCAATCTCAACTGCTTTCACAACTGATTGCTTTCAAATATGACTATTGTATATATGTAAATTTTTTAGTTTTCCAAGAACTAAAATTGGACCTCAAAAAGTTCAATTAATTTTTATAAAACATTATATTTCTTGCAATAAAATTATGTGACTTCATTTGAAGCCTACTTTGTTTTAAATTCAAATACATCAAGTATATAAGTATAAGTTCGGGCGAAACCGAACTTTATAAACCCGGCGCACGTATTAAATATCGTTTTTTTTCACCTTTCAGTAAACTGCATGATAAGGAAGAGTATTTTTCCCGATGTAAAACAGTTTCAGTAATATGCTATGATATATTGAAATAATTGGAACAAATTTGGTGGAAATCGGTAATGCGGTTATCGATACATATATACTTACGTAGTCATAATTGGGTGGTGCCACGCCCATTTAACAGCAAGCAATAATCTTGTGTCTTAGGGGTGGGGTTTAGTACCGCTCACAACTATTTCGGGCTATTCCGTCCAAATGGGTGGCCCGATCCAAAAAAAAATTCACCTACTTGTAGTCAGGGGCCACGCAATATTTTAACACTCACTTTTGTAAATTTTGGTTACTA
>NW_016183006.1:0-5705 GCF_001687245.7 Rhagoletis zephyria | reverse complement strand
TTTAAGAAGGCTTTATTTCTTTACCCACCTGCTAAGAAATGCTGAACCATTATTGTCAACAAGTTAATTTAAATACTTTAATACGTCCATAAAGCGATAGAGGTTTAAAAAGTTTTGTACGAAAAAATCTTTGAAGAGGGTTGCCACATGTTTAATAACTTAAAATCAAGAGCGAGAGGTTTAATGGTAGGATTTTATTTTGTTTTTGTTGAGTTCTTCCACGAAGACTTAACTAATCGACTTCGCATGTTCAGCGTCAGTAGAAGTATTGGCTTCAAGCATCCATTTTATTTTGGAATGTAAGTGATATAAGTATGTAAGGCAACTCATGTTTCTGTGTCAAAGCCAAATATCTAGCATCTGGAGCTCCTTTCCTCTTGTTCTTAATTTATGTAGTTAGCTTTTTTTCAAAAGTGAGACGTTTTCTTTCCTAATGCCAACCATTTTCATTAAGGAAAATAGATTGTGTAACACTCATCATATAAGCCATTCTCTAATAGGCGTTATACTACGCTCTTGTATAAAATATCAATAGCACCAAAAAGTTTCCCTATATCTTCAATGATATTTATTTACTTACTTATTTATTTATTTATTTATTACTCAACCCAAAATTGGGAAAACGACAAAGTAAAATTAAAAGCTTTTTAGATAGGTCAACGAACAACATTAAATATATCTGTTATTAAGTTATTCTATAAAACAGATTTTTCGTCCCGTATATAGATTCTCAAGTCAGTATAAAATCATATACATTTTTCATGTATAAGTGAGTAAGCTCTCCCAATTATCAAATAATTAACTTGATAATTTACCAGCAATTTCCCTCAGGACATCGAAGATACTACCAAAGTACTTGGATAAGTTATGTACGAGTAATATATTAGAATTACATATTCGAGACTGATAACTAGATACATAAAAAGAAAACTTTGTGATCAAGCAGATAAATCTTTATTAAAAAAAAGTAAGTGCGCCTGGGCAACACTGGAGAAGTGAAACTTACGTTACATATCTACTTTGTCCTATAACCAATATACATACATATGTTCATGCATACATATTTAGTTTAAGGTTATAGTTTTTTGCCTTTTTTCTATCCATATCCCTACCTCTATCCCTGTCCGTTCTAATTACATTTATGCTATTCTCTTTATCTTTATACTTTATCGATAACAAAATCGATAGTGACATCCAACAAAATATCGATAAGAAAACCGATAAAAATATTAAATATAAAAATTTCGATAGCAAAATTGATAATAATATTTGTACCAAAATCGATTAGAAAATCTAAAAAAAGCAAAGTCGTTAAAAACATCGATAAAAAATCGGTAAATATTCGATAACCAAATTGATAACAAAAATCGATGAGAAACCCGATGAAAACATCGGTAAAAATATCAATAAAAAAATCAATAAAAATATCGATAACAAAATCGATAACAAAATCGATAAAATATCAATAGCGAAATCGATAAAAAATTCGATAGCAAAATCGATAATAATATTGATAGCAAAATCGATTAGAAAAACGATGAAAATATCGGTAACAAAATCGATAAAAATATCGATAATAAAATCGATAGATAATCGACAACCAAATCGATAAATAATCAATAACTAAATCGATAAATAATCGATAACAAAACCGATAAAAATATCGATTATTATTTCGATAAGTCTCGAGAATCCCGAAAATCTCTAAAATCCGAAAATAATTCCCAGATTGAGTCTGTGTCTCTATGTATATACTTTTCTCTATAATTACCTTTATTTTGTTCTTTCTTTCTATATCTTCATCTTTACTTTTATCGGTATCCTCATCCCTATCTTTTTTCTTTATATTTATCTTTGTTTTTACTTTTATGCTTATCATTTTCTTCATCTGCATATTCCCTTCACCTTGGCCCTTATATATGTAAGTAAAGTGTTTATATTTACTTTGGGCCTTGTTTTTGCCTTTATCTTCACGCATCTTTGCTTTTGTTTTTATTTTTACCTTTGCCTTTATCCTTTTCATTATCGATGTATGTAGTCACCTTTATTTTTATTCTAATTTTGGTCTTTTTCTAAATGTAATTTTTTTTGCTAAATTTATAACATATGTATATTCAAGAAGCACTTGTGTCCGTCCCAACCATTGCCGTTTCATCATTTCCGTTGCTCCATTTCCGTGTGCAATTTCTGCCAGGATTAATAGCCCAAAGTAGGTTTGTCGATGCCTAACGTTCGGCTATTTGAATAGCCTTTAGGAAGCGTACATCATATGAAAATTTAAAACACTATTATCTTTGCTGCTGACTAAATAATAGAACTCAAATTTTTATAGTACAGACAGCCCCAGAGTCCCAAAGCTGTGCATTCAATCGAAAATTTCAAACTTTTCTACAACAATGGCAGCACTGTTGCAGACTGGCAAAAAATAAACTATATCCACCACAAAAGCAACAGTAATGACAAGCATTGAGCAGCAAGACGAACGGAGGATTGGACAGAAAAATTAGTAGCATAAAAAATCGAGCGACAACACGAGGGAGAACAACAGCAATAAGCGAAACGACTTAAGCAACAATAATAACAGAAAAAGCCGCAAAGGAAAAGTTTCAATGCTACAACTATTAGTATTGCGCATGTATGTATGTTGGGTGATTTGTGCATATGTAAATATGTAAGTGCACTTTGTATAGTACAGTAAAAAGTTGCTCATACGCCATGGCGCTATCCAACTAACTCTAAGCACTAAAGTTCTGCCATTGCTGCCATGGCCATCCGCCAAATGCTAACAAATAAATTGCAAATAGAAAAGTTTTTATGGACATCTTCCTGCAGACTGTCAACTGCACATACATGCATAGCACATACCCATATATGCATATTTATAATGGAATGTAGATGGCTGAAACCTTGCTTTGCTGTATGGTACCTGATACAGGTTTGGGGCTTGACTTTGCTGAATATTTATAGTACAGAAATATATTTAGTCAGTTTATATTTGCTATTGTTTGTTTGTTTTTAGTATACTTATATTTATACTGGCATACATATATACGTACGTACCTCAAGCAGAGAGTTCAAGCAATTGAATAAATGTTATCAAAGAAATTGTGGTTGCTCTTGGCATGCGATCGCTCACTTAAGCAAAGAAAACTGGGGCATACCACCACTTTCAAATTACGGTTGCTTTATATTTATGCTTTCCGCGTCGCGGTACAAAAAATGAAAACTGCATTTTTATTTCCATTTCGGCAATTTAATTTTTCATAACTGTTTTCATTCCCAGCGATGCCATTAAAAAAAACCAATTTCAACAAATAAGTCCAGAGGTGTTCGCTTTTGAATGGCAAAGGCAGCAAGTATAAAGTCAAAGACAACAAATGAATGAATTAATATTTAAACTAAATATTTCTTTACAGCATTAAACTCATTTCAAAATGTTAAACTCAGAGTGCTCAACAACAAAATAAAAATCCAAAAAGCGCTTTAAACGAAGCATTCAAAATACATTAGCGAATAAGTTTTAGGTGCCCGAGTCAGCGCATAACAACAAAGAACGGCAGCATTAGCCTTGATTGCTTACAAACGAATTCTTTGGAAAACGCAAATAGAGCCCCGAGTGGATTTTCCGCACCTGAAATACAAAAAAAAACAAAAAAAAACAGCAAAAAATAAAAAGCACCAAAACAGTAATTTTCAGTGCTTCAACTGAACCGTTATATCGCCAAGGATTTCTGCTGTTGCTGCTGCTGACAACTACAGCTCACTCTTCAAAAGAGCGCCAATAGCAAAAGCAACAGTACCATTTGCATACATACATAGAAATCCAACAGCTGTGTAACAACATCAACACAAAATTGCAGTGTCGGTGAGATGACGCGTTTCAAAATAAAAAACTTGAAAATGCTTACCTGCTGCTGCCTCAGCACCTGGGTTGCCCTTTTCGGTGTATTGCATTTGGTACGTTGCAGTGAATTTCCCGAACGTGAATGTTGCGATCTGACGACCACCTCAACAGTTGGCCCGCTGCCAGTGCCGCCGGCAGCAGTGCCAACGGACAAATCACTATCGGCCACAGTTGCCGTGCAGACAATATCCGTCGGCCGATCGGGTAAGTAAGTACTTACACATGTACATTCGTGTATCTTTTGGTGCATACATAACTGGGCGATTTTTGTGAAAAGTGAAAATCGTGTACATATAGATACTACATAGAGGCCGTTACTCACACAAAATACAAACATATGTAAATATTTAACAGCATTGAAAACTCGCTCACACTAAACGAATTTAATGCGAAGTGTAGTACATTTACTGAAGAATTTAAATAACAAACCAAAAAGTGTAGATATGTAAGTGCGCCGATTCGCGGGAAATTTTGCATGGCTGTCATGCGACTTTGCATAATCACATACACATGCATATGTATGTACATACATACTAGCTGAATTTTTTTTTTGTTTTAACATGCTATGTGTACATTAGGGTTGTCCTAAAATGTACGTTAAAAAGTAAAGTCGGAATTTTTACGCTCCCACCCCTAAGGACGAAAAATATGCCCCTAATTTTTTTGTTGAAATCAAAAAATATTTAGAGGTCGCTCGAATATGTTTTTTTTTCAAACTAAAAACTAGGGGTATATTTTTGTCGATATAGAATAGTCCTATGGGAGAGAGTATTAAAATTCTGACTTTACTTATTTAGCAGTGTACAATAGGGTGGTCCAAAAAAAGTAAAGTCGGAAATTGAATGCTCTCACCCCCTAGGATTGTTCTATACCGAAAAAAATATACCCCTGTTTTTTTTTATTTTAAAATCAAAATATATTTAGAGGTCGCTCAAAGCGCTCAAAGTTTCCCATGTATTTTGTATGGGGAAAAAAAAGACTTTTCGTAGAAATGGCATAGAATCCATGGAAATCAAAATTTTTCAATCTGAAAACTCTGCTTCTCTTCAGAAGACTTCAGAGAATAATGCCCAATTGTTTATTTAAACATTTTTTAATTTTAACTATTTTTTAAGGGTCTCCGAAATATCCCAAAAAAAATCAAATATACAAAAGAAAAAATAGTTTAAATTAAAAAACGTTTAAATAAACAATTGGGCATTATTCTCTGAAGAGAAGCAGAGTTTTCGGATTGAAAAATTTTGGTTTTCATGGATTCTATGCCATTTCAAAAAACAATGGTAAAAGTCGAAGAAAAAAAAAAATTGTATGACCATATTATTGACTTGCCGTTATTCCTTCTTATGCTATGCATTAGTTATTTTGAGCCATTCTGAACGACGACGGAATACGTTCTTTGTAAATTATTCACTATTGAATAGCGAGAACTAAGTCTTAATTCCAATCGAAGAGTGGAATTGGCATTCGGAGTGTAAAAATATTATATCATTATTTAATTTTTATGTTGGTGTTGGTTGATTTTTCCGACAGGGTGGTAAGATGATTTATTTTGGAACGAATTTCCGTCATCCCTTGTCAAGTTTGGTTTGCAAACGTTTGCAAACCAAACTTGACAAGGGATGACGGAAATTCGTTCCAAAATAAATCATTTAATTTTTACTTTTTCAAACTCTTAAATTAATGAAAAACTAACAAAGCTTTTCCAGTTCAGCTCTGGCAACGTCAAATGAAATGTATTGATCAAAAAGAAGAAGGAAGAATTGCCTCATAATTCCAGTGCGCAAGATATTATGTTACTCAT
>NW_016183005.1:0-5705 GCF_001687245.7 Rhagoletis zephyria | reverse complement strand
TTATAATACCCTTGTGCACAAGTGCGCTCGGGTATAAAAAAAAATGTTTAGTGTCCAGAAAAATTTGGGCATGCAGTGGCTAAGAGGACGCGTTGATTTTTAATAATTTTTTCGCACTTTGCACTTCTGCATGCTAAATGGGAAATAAAAGAGTTTGTTATATTATTGAGAATCAACGCGAACCCTTAGCCACTTGCAATTTGCACTTTATCATACTAGAATTTAATGGTCNAAAAAAAAAAAATTTTTTTGGTGAAAATTTTGTAATAATATTGAAATCTTTTTTTTTTAATTTCTTCGTTTTGGTAGAACCCTACAATTGTTTTCAACAGGAGAATCGATTTTCTTCAAAGTTGCTACTTTTTCTGCACTTTGCACAAAAAAAATAATAAACAAAAATTTTAAATTTCGGCTCAGCTGGTCTCTTGCAAATTTAATTAGCTTTCATTAAAAGAAATGAATAAAATTTGCAAGAAAATGAAGGCTCTAGTGAATTGTGAACACTAAATCCCAGTTGGGAACTACTGTGCGATAGACGTACACGGACTTACATAAATATATAAGTATCGACGTGCACGCAAGCCTTGTAGGTCAAACTAGCTACTAGCTCACCTCATTAGCGGATGATCTGGTCAATGTGCTTTTCTTTATTTTATCTTCCATTATTTTCTTACCTGCACAGCCTTTCTTCTCCCCTTGATGACATCAGGATCGTTGGTTATATGCTCTTCGATTATAAAACGTGATTTATCAAAAACTTTATTTTTAAATTTACCTAAATAAATTTCGTGGTCTTCACTGTCGGAACCGATTGCATGCTCACTCGATTTTCCAGCATCACTGATTTAAGAGAGAATTTTTGATTGAAGATAGATGATTTTCTAGTTGTAATAACTTTTATTTTTAATGAAATTGAAATAAATTGGTGGCTATTTGTATAACGATTTGTAAAATATACATTAAAGCTGGGACTATTCACATATCCGAATATTCGTTCGAATATTCGTTATTTTATTGTTATTTCTTAGATGGTAGCATTTGTTCGCTAATATTCGTTCGTTTTGTCATCCGGCTATTCGAATTTTTTAATCAGGTATTCGAAAATCCGGATAGAACTCTCAGCCCTAATACACATGAATAATTTGCCGAAATAAATTTATTTTGTACTTACGCCAGCGTTGTGTAATTGTCGGAGGAGAGGTTCATAGTGAGTTGATCATTCATTTTGCGTAGTCGTTCACCTGCCTCCGCATATTTAGTACTCAACTGTGACGACCATTCACGAAACACAGCCAAAATTTGTGTCATTCGACAGCCCTGTTCGAAAGAAATGGAAGTGATAGATAAAAAAGTGATTGAATAACGCGTTCGCAGCTCGATTTGGTAAGAAATAACCAGATTTAAACTTCCGTATTCAGGCAGAATTTCAAACCTAAAAATTAATTTTTCAACCGCACTTACCTAAGTGCATCACGTAGCTGTAAATACTCCTGGGAGGAGCGTTCGATGGAATTGTTCTGCCTATCATTTAACAAATTCCTGTAAACAAACATAATAAGGTATTCATCAAATCTTATAAATGCATTATAAACCGTATAAAATTATAATTGTGTAAACTTTGCAAATCAACTGTCAAAATTTGTATGGAAACTCGTTTACAAAGTGTAAGAGAAAAGAGCGGTCATGTATCAGAGCTCTTAAATTTATGAGAATATCAGCTTGATAAAGTTATCAGTAAATATCAATACTGAACGAAGAGGGTTGTAAAAATGCCGAAATCTTGAAAACAATGGGGGTAAAAATTTATTTAAAACTTAGAGAAGCGAACATTTTTGGGCCTTAATCAAACTACGCCTAATGGTTAGTATTCATACATGGTAGTAAAATTCCAATAGGATTTTTCTCTATCTCATCATTATATGCTGGGACTTGTTGGACTCGGTGACTTATAGCCCATTTCCACCAAGGGCTTAACTGGAATTCTGACAATCGCTACGCTAAATTTTTGTCGCTAAAATTATCTATGTAAATGAAAAGCAGTGGGGCCTAAAGGTATACAAAATGTAAGAGCTTTCAAATGCTTGTACTTGTTATGAGCAATTACCCCCCTCGAGTTATAGTCGCCTTTTTTCCAAGAGGCATTAATTGCAGTTAAGTCTTCGAGGAAACTCTTACTCTCATATCAGTCAAATACAATACAGCGTATGAGGTGGAATAGAAAACAATATTTTTTGGTAACCCTGTCTCAATGCTGCCTTACTTCACAAATTTAATAGTGCATAATTATAGTAGAAGCTCATATTTAGTAAAACTAGTTAAGAAACTATTAAAAAGTTTTGAAGAAAATAAGTTTCTTCGCTCTTTCGGGAAATTGTCGGATTATCTTATACGTGGTATTGCCTTTTGGCGGATACGAAGTATTGCGCGCCAAGCGACGATATACATACTTTATTTTATGTCGTTCTGCTTTTCTGAAGAATGTATGATTTTAACTAGGAGGGCCCCATCCCAAGAATTTGCCACGGGCCTCAGATGGTATAGTTGCGCCACTGAATCAAGAGCGTCTTAATTTTTTCGTCACTTTACTCTAGTCAGGTGAATTTCGGCTGTCACTGTACTTAGTTTGTGAAATTCTTCCAAAAACATAGATAAATTCATTTTATCTCAAAATATGGATCAGTAACACCGCATTCATGTTGAAACTCTAAATAATACTGAATATGCAAAATGTAGAAAGATGCAATTTGAGTCCAATTATTTTTATTTTTACCCCGAGTGTTGAAATGCGCTGTGGAAAATTCACATTAAAAAATTCTCTTTAAGCGGAAATTCGTGCGCCAGAATATGAGTAAAACTGTTTTCATATACCAAGCCATCGAGAAAGGGGGAATATATGAATAATATGCGCTGAAATCTAAAAGCGTAAATGCTTGCATCCTGCAAACATTCGTACATAAGTTTATAGCATTCACGTCAGCTTTTAACCATTCACATTGACATTGACTTGGCGGAAAACAGCTGCTGTTAAATTTTGATGTTTATGCAATTTTTATGACAAAAAAAACACATTGTAAACAAGTGAACTGCTCAGAATACTTATCTTAATGCTGTCAGCAAGGGGCACAAGCGAAGGAAGAAGCATAGGAAAGGAAAACTTATAAAGCTTGAAAAATGTCTTGTAATGTGAGAAAATGATCGCTGTGTGAACTGGCGTTGCATTTCACTTCAAGTCATCGTAATGAAGATGTTAAGTCAGCCAAATGAAGCTGGATGCACCATTACAGCGCGCGCGCGGGGAAGTGTTTAGCTCTGTGGCAGTATTGGCTGCTGAATCTACATATTTATGTACCTACTTCAGCTTTACAGTTATTTATTTACTTGCTTTTGCGAGTTCACTAAAAGCAACTTTCTTGATTAGAAGTCCCGCCGGCATTGTTGTGCAAAATGAGTTGCAATAATTGGTGGGTGCTGTCTTGAAAATATATTATTTTAAAATTTGCACCTTTTATTTATCCCACAAGTGTATATACTAGGGTGATCGATCCGATTTCCACCGTTACTTTTGGATGTCTATAGGCGGTTCTTTTGAAATCGCGTACATCGAATGAACTGTATTTTTTTATCTAACAAAACCGGTCTTTTTACCTCCCTTTTATTAGCTCGGGATGTAACTATGTAATTTTGATGCTCCTAAAAGATGCAGCGATTTCTATTCTCAAGTTACATACCTAATGACAGCACGAATGGAAATTATAATAGCGAGGTTTTAGTTTTTTAAACTATAATTTTTTTTATTTCAAATTTATACAAATCTTGAGCTCTCGATAGATGTTTTGTGTTTTTCGAAGTGTACAAAGTCACTTCCAGTTTAAGGGAAACTTATAAATAGTTTTAGATTTGTATCCTAGGTTGTTTGGGGATGAACAGTACACTAGGGTATTTTTTCTATGCGGTACATGCGTTCCTCAGAAAGCCGCATAAAAAAATTCGCATAAAAAAGTTCTTTACTTCCATACAAAAACCGAGTATGAGCTCAAACATTTTCAAAAACCGCATAAATTCAGATACTCCATATACAAAAATTCTAAAAAACCGCATAAAAAATCGAGTGAGGCAATATTAAGCAAAAAAATTTATTTCTTCAATTCAACACTTATTATTCAATGTAAAACAGAACATTAATGAAATAAATAAAATTTTGCCTGTATTTCAACCAAAAACGAAAACAAATACCACAATATTTATCAGAACCATAAGTAATAAAAACTCTCAAAAAGGCAAAATCGCTACAGCGAAAAATGTTTTGAAAAACAGCATAAATTCAA
This sequence comes from Rhagoletis zephyria, assembly GCF_001687245.7. Taxonomy (NCBI): domain Eukaryota; kingdom Metazoa; phylum Arthropoda; class Insecta; order Diptera; family Tephritidae; genus Rhagoletis; species Rhagoletis zephyria. Next base: position 1,380 of record NW_016183005.1, on the reverse strand, counting down.
ATCGTCTAGTACAATCCGCGTTATGCTTCTTGATGTTGTGACACAAATTGAGAGATCTACACTTTTACTCTACCTCGGAAGAAGCTTTTTTATGGCAGAAGTACACCCAGAGGTTTGCTATTGTCTGCCGCGGGGCGATTGCTATTTGAAAAAAAAACTTATTCTTGGGCTTGCCGAGTGGCGGTAGGGACATCTAAGCACTCGGCTACGGCAGCGAGGGCATTAATCAAATCCGAAAAAAAGTCAGAAAAATTGTAAGTGGGCCATTCCATTGTGACTGGTTGGACATTTACAATAGCGAAAGATATTTTTTAACATAGAACGATAACTAATGTATAAAATTGCGTTAACAAAAATGCCAAGTTATTTCTTTAAGTTGAATGAATGTGACTGGTGGGACACTGAAGATAACTCTATTTGACCCTTGCGCACTCAACGTTAAATTTTAGCCAAAATACGTAATCTTCACTTACGTTGTTTTTGTGTTGTAAAACATGAATTATACGCTTTCGTTTTCAATAAAAATTAGGTTTATTCATATAATCTTCATAGAAATATTAAAAAATATTTAAAGTTGTGACTGGTGGAACATCTCCTTGTGACTGGAGTAGAGTTATTATGCATGAAATAAAAGTTTCCATAGACAAAATATACAATTTCTTTTAATTTTTTTTGATATTTTCCCACAGGTTAATGAAATTTAGTTATTTTAAAAGAGATTACTACTGAAATAGAGATAATTAGGCCATATTAAAATTTATGTCGTTTTCCTCTTTTCAATGAAATGACCGAAGTATTAAAAAAGTAAAAATAAGACCAAGTGTGAATTTTTCTCTGATTTTTATTTTGATCTAAAAAAAACTTTGCACTTAGTTTTCCTTGCTTTTTTTGCTAAATAAATGTTATTAGTTCTATTGTAATTGTTGGTCATACCAACATAAGCATTTTCACTGCATAACGTGAGAACTATGCGACAATCGTCAATGGCAACAAATAGGCGCGTCACCGATTTATTGCCATGGTGACAAATCGGCAACATCATTTCTTTCATTTTCGCGTCAAAAGTATTTTCCAAAAGCGTCTAATTTATACCAAAGACATGATTGAAATAGGAAGCCCTATAGCGAAAGAAATAATTAATTCCGTTTCCAAGTTGCAATTTTGTATACAAAAAAAAAATGAAGTGTTAAAAAGAATAAAATTATTCCAATATCGCCTGAAGCGATAAGAAAACGACTCATTCAGGTAATAAGAAAAGGACTCGCCAAGGCGGGTTGGTTCGGCGGACATTTTAGCGCGACTGGTGTTAAGAAATCGATACGATGGCGATTTTACCGGCAATAAATTTTTTTCCGAGGGCGACACGTTTTCTTATTGCCG
>NW_016183004.1:0-5705 GCF_001687245.7 Rhagoletis zephyria | reverse complement strand
TTGCATTTTGTTGATACGCGGTTTTGTACTTTAAACGACGATATGCATTCATTGAAGATTGGTGGTTATGTGTGGTTAAAGTTCAGTGTTTATATTGTTTTAATATCGTTATGGGTTTGGACTCGTAATAGAATTGAGATAAGGACACAAAATTTCCACAAACATTCTAATATGCAATCGTGCGCTTTGAATAGTCAACGTGTTATGGTTCGTTATTATCGAACTTTAAGTATAGATTTTTAGTAGTCAGTTCTATAAGGTATGCATTTTGTGAAAGCAAGAATACACACAGATACATTTGAACATTAGGGTGCATCACTCTCAATAATAAAAAAATCGGTACCATCAGAATTATAAAAATCCATACATATAAATATTTTTTAAGACTATTATATTTAAAAATATTAAGACTTACATGAGCTCGACCTATTTGAAAATACCTCCAAAAATCGATTTTTGTTATCAATCAGATAAGTTTTTAAAAATATATATTTTTTTAATCACCTCATATGATAGAGGAGTTCAAATCAGCCTTATCCTGAGTTTCACCCAAAAAAAGTTCACCTGAAAATTTGTCTTCCGACCATAGTAAATACATGGAAACCAAAAGTGAAAAGTGAAATCGGTCTAGCCCACGTAAATCGTAATATTTTTCCAAAATATTTTGACAGAAATTTTAAAATGTAATAAATTTTTAATTCCGGTGGAAAATTCGCAACTTTTTGGTGAGGCACCCTTATGTACATACACTATATGTACATACTATGGTGTTTGATTTCCCCTTTTTCCAAACCAGGTTTGAAGTTGTTCGAAAAATTGCAATTTGAAAAAAACGGTTCCTGATTTTGAAATTAAGAAAAAAACCGGATAAACTGGAATTATTTTACATAGTTTTTATGACGTTTAAGTTACTTTTAAGTCAAGAGTAAAACAAAAATTCTGTGAAAAATTCGCGTTTGGTCTTATTTGAAATTTTTTGATCTCTATCCACTGCACTTTTTCTGACTTTTTTCGTTTTTGAGCAGTTTCCTTGCCGCCTTCCATGGTTTAATTTCTGGTGCCAGCAACATCAAAAAAAGCTTTTGCAAATAGCGGCAGACAATGGCAAACCTCCGTGTGTACTTCAGCCACAAAAAATCTTCTTCGGAGGTGGAGCAAAAGTGCAGATCTCTCCATTTTATGTCACAACATCAATAAACAGAACACTAATTGGTCAAACACAAAACATTAAAGCGCTAAACATTCATTTATCATTTTAAAACTATTTCCCGGTTTCCCTTAAACTGGATAAAGCCTTGAAAACTTCGTAAAATCTAAAACTTTTATTTAGAAATCAAGATTTGTATGAAAAGAAAAAACCGATATTCGACAAGTCAAGATTTCAAAAAGAAACCGCCTATTTACAGGGTGTAAATTAATAACTGTAGCACATGTTTTGTGATAAATAAAAGGGTCCTTTATAGGTTTTGCTAAAAAAAGTATTTTATTGTTACTTTTCCACGCATTTTAATTTAATTTTATTAATCAGATTTTAAATTTTAACTCTTATTTGGGTTTACCAGCGGTAAATACTTTGAGAGAAAAGCGCAAGCGGCACGCAAATATATATGTATACGACACTTACGACATCGTTGTGAACACCCCTATTGTCAAAGTCAAACCTTTAAATTAGCCCTTGATTATTTTATTCTAAAAGGTGCGAAGTGCTTAATTGAAATTTTACGATGCTGTTGTTCGTGTTCCTAATAAATTGTAAAGATACTGTATAAAGTGCATTCTAAATATTATCGCACTTCGTTGGCAATTAGCCAATAAATTCTCTTATCTGCAGCGGAATTTTTAATCCATTCGAAAAATATAAAAAATTTTCTTCCTTCATCAAAGTCGTTTTCATTCACATAAAAAATAAAATCACCGAAAGGTGATGGACTCTTTAAATTGATTGTTAAAATTAATTTTTATACGTAATTTGTAGATCTGTAGAAGAAGACGTTCAGGGTCAGATATGTATATGTATAAACATTTTTGAGCATGTGTACATGCATACATACATACATGTGCGCTATGTGGATGTATGAATGCATTTATAATACGTAAGATGTCTGCTTGCTTCCATGAATTAGAATAATTTGTCACAATCTCTAATTCTTAGGGAATTGTCGTTTATTAAATAATATCTTTGGTATTTCGAATATAACAAAATTTTTTTAAATTAATTTTCGACATTAATAAGTGGGTATGTCACATAGTGTGCTATCAACATACTAATATCCCGACGTCATCTAAAGTCAGGTCATTGACTGGCCGCTGGTTGATTGAACTTGTTTGAAATGCAATGCTGGTAATTTTTTTGTAAGTAATGCATACATGTCCCAGCAATGGGTTGTGCGCTGGGCTTGGGACCCGCCACGTAAAAACCACTTCCAGTGAAGAAGCAAGGCAAAGCCTCGGATGAGACCCCCCCTTTTGATGACGACCACGGCAAATGTTTAAAGGACTACGATTTGAGGGCATGCACCTGGAATGTCCGGACCCTTAATGGGGAAGGTGCCTCTGCCCGGCTGGTTGATGTCCTCGTAAGGACAAAAGCTGACATCACCGCCATCCAAGAAATNAGAATGCATACATGATTTTCTACTAGATATTTACTTAAAAACATTCATACTGTGCATTAGGGTGCTCCTTAAAAAATCGATTGAACGATTTTTTTCAATCTCACCCCTTCATTCGGTAATACCACGGACACCGACATCACATATAAATTTTGATACCGATTGGAGACGGTTAAGGCGTGTCGCCCAGGGGCCAAAGTTCAGATTACCCTATGAAGACGCATTAACCGACTCCAATCGGAACTAAAATTTATATGTGATATCCTCGACTTCAATAGTATCGGTTTTGGGCATTAAGGCCCAAATTCACAAGTTTGTACTGAAAATCTGTAGTTAACTGCCGATTCTGAGGTAACTACGCACAATGAATATGGCCCTAAATGAAAAAAAAACAAATAAATTTTTGGAGTCCTTAGAGGTATCAGGCCTTAACCGACACCAATGGGACCAAAATTTATATGTGATATCTTCGACTATAGTAGTATCGATTTAGGATATTATATGAAAAAAATTAATTTTAACTTTTTGAGTCTCAATAGAGGAATCTGTACATTGCCCCCTGTGCGAACGCCTTAACCGTCTCCAATCGGGACCAAATCTTATATGTGATATCTGTGTGGTATTACCGATTGAGGGGGTGAGATTGAAAAAAATCGTTCGTTTGATTTTTTTAAGGACCACCCTAATGTGCATACATACAATTCCCTATCTTCAATTTCATTATTTATTTTTATAAATGTTGTACAACAAACATTCTTGTGTATGCACATATGCATGTACATACATACATACATATCTGCACACGGTATAAATCATTAACAATTTGACTTCAGTTTTATTGGCGCTTTAAACCGCACAATCGCCTATTCAATTATTGTATTTCGCCGCCGGCATGCTCATTATTCGTTTTTTTTTTTGTACTTGTATTCGGATGTTTTTCGATTTTTTTTTCTTTTTATTTCCGTTTGACAAAAAAATAGAGCACACCTGAGCACACCTTTATTAAGCTTATAAGTTTTGGGGTATGTTAAAGATATAGGCGTATGTAAATAAGCTGGGGTGTAAAAAAAAAATAAAATTGAGGTGTATCTTAAAATGCATACTAGAATCGAGACGGTAATAGCACGTACTTTCAAAACTGATTTTACAAAAAGGAGAAGGTTATCAATTGGTAAGAATATTTTATATTTTTTTTATATTTTTTTATGTATGTTATCGCATAACTTTGGTCTACGTTAATCGATTTTTATTATTCCTTTTCTAAAGGAAAGGTTTTACCTCACAGGCGGTCCCATACTAATTTGCTTTAAATCCTATCATTGGATCATGAAGAGATGAACGATAATCTTAAATTTTTATGAGAATTTAAGGCGGTTTTGTTTTGGCTTAAAAACTACTTGTCTATTATAATACATCGCTCTGGCTCTAATGACCTCATATGTTCTTATAATTCTCCAAATTTGTATTTAATACAATATTTTTTTTTTCAAATCGTAGCTGCCACATGCATAATATGCGAAGAGGCAATAATTTGCACGGTCAGAAATTAAGAAAATACACGTAGTAATAAAAAATTTCTATTCTGATGGTTATCAAAAGCAATTTTGTACTTAGCAACTTTTTCACTATCATTGAACGTAATAAAGATTATGTATTTGAAAAAAAATAATCATAACATTATGAGCATTAAAATATCGGTCTGTCATGAAATTAATTGATTCATAGCAAACAAAAGTATTATGTATATTCACGATTAAAATAATGCAAATATTTATAAATAATTTTGAAAAGAAAAGATCTACAAATGTAACTAACCATTTATTCGTGATTCGTTGGCCTGGGACTCCTAAAGTTCCATATAAAAAATTTTCACCATCCCGAAGTGTTAATTTTACGATTACTAAGAAGAGGATTTGCTTAATTCTAAAGTGTATAACCTGGCGCGCCTTAAAATTAGTTTCATAAAAAAATCAATGTACATATGTATGTAATTCGCTAAACTTTTCCTAGTAAATGATCTAAGAATATGGAAAACGATAAAGTTAAGAAATCTGTATTCAAGTTTTATTTTTTTTATTTTTGCTAACGTTCTTATCAAAGTTTTTTATGCATTTAATACGATAAATGAAAAATCTAAAAATGTAGGTACATTAGGGTGCATCTTATCCATACAAAAAATTTAAACACCTCTAAAAGTTCATATGAATAACACTAGTTTTTAAAAATATTTTATTTTTCAATCCAACTCAGATTATAGAAGTGTTTAAAGGGCAGATAAATTTTAAAACCTACTTGAGAAAACGGCCCTTAAAATTTAATAAATTTTATAATTCCAGCGGAAAATCCACAACTTTTTTTTGTGACGTACCCTAATGTACCACAAATATAAACATACTCGTTCGGGCATTTGAATTTATTTTTATGTTAGGTGTCTATAAACTGTGCTTACCCTAAGCACGTTTCAGCTTTTTATCAGTCGAATGTGTCTTACAGCCTGTTTCAACTTAACAGCAGCGGTAATCATATTCCAATTTTTTTGCTTAACAAGTCGCTTGTCGATTCTATTAATAGATTGTTTGTTGTCACTAAGTCACCAATAACTTGCCCGGAATACAGTATCAATAATATATAATATTATGAATATTGTTTTCTTTGAAGTACACGCATCTCATTCATCATCATTTATATGCATATACACTTCTGGTCAGCTGATTATGTATGAAATTAACGATAATCTTAAATTTTTATATGAGTATTGTTTTGTGCTTAAAATTTACTAGTTCTTTTATTAATTTAATGGTTTTTGTTTTATAAATCCTCATTTACCATTTTCCCAAAAAATTTCAAACTTTTAATTCANGAATGTGTCTTACAGCCTGTTTCAACTGAACAGCAGCGGTAATCATATTCCAATTTTTTTGCTTAACAAGTCGCTTGTCTTTTCTATTAATAGATTGTTTGTTGTCACTAAGTCACCAATAACTTGCCCGGAATACAGTCTCAATAATATAGAATATTATGAATATTGTTTTCTTTGAAGTACCCGCATCTCATTCATCATCATTTATATGCATATACACTTCTGGTCAGCTG
>NW_016183003.1:0-5706 GCF_001687245.7 Rhagoletis zephyria | reverse complement strand
TTATTAAGCGACGGATTTTCCGATATATTTATCGGTATTGGTATCAACGTAATTTCTTTATGGCATTTGTGTTTTAATAAAAATTCGTTAGTATACATTAGAGATCATCTGTCAGTATACTCTAAAGATTTATTTAAGGACAATATCAATAAAATTAATTCAATGATCAGGCACATCTAAAGCCAGCAAATTTCTGTTTCCTGGTATACTGATAGAAAACATTCGCGATGTAGTTATCGGTAAGATTAGCAAATTGGTTATCGCTGTTCGATTTGATTGATTTATCGATAATATTTTACATATATATAGCTATGGAAATGATATTTCTGAAACATTTAACAAAGACCTCATGATATGTATCGAAAGGGATTTGGCACAGCTAACGACAAATAACCTTATCGGTAGCGATATCGGATAAAACATTTCAGAATTTAAAAGTGTTTTCTCCTTGAACACAAGCATTTTGCTATATTTATTCTGAAGAAACTGCTTTGAGATAAGATCATTTTGTGCTGAAAAGGTAGAAAATTAGATCATCCGCTGCACGATATCTTGCCAAGAGGAGTTATGATACTGTATCTGTACTTGAGTGTGCATCCTACGCAACTTTGGTGAGTATTCAGTAGCTTTCGGCAAACCCTATCGCAAATNTGCACGATATCTTGCCAAGAGGAGTTATGATACTGTATCTGTACTTGAGTCTGCATCCTACGCAACTTTGGTGAGTATTCAGGTGTAGTAGTGAGTTATGATGTTTTGGATAAAGGCCCAGAGCTTTCGGCAAACCCTATCGCAAAAGAGGACTTTGTTGCTACACGCTAACAACACTGACGAGATAGTCATGGAAGCTCAGCTGGTGTGTGTCAAAAATCTCCATAAGTGTTTAGTTAACATATGCAGCTGTTTGTCCGAAGAAAAATAATTAGGTAAGCTGAGTATAGAAAAGAAGATATCATCCAAGATGTCTGTTTTGTCAGAACTACTGAGATCATAGGGAGAGGTCATGATCCTTTCAATGAACGGGGTAACAACTATGTGTACCTGAGTTCAATTATGTCTAATAAGGAAACTGGACTTTTCGTTTACATGGAGACCACAGATTACGGCGTATTTTAAAGCCAAGCACCGCAGAGATACCCAGGAGATAAAAACGATGACCAAGTTATTTTCGACCAATAAAAAATTTGCATATTTTTCTATACAAGCGGCAAAGTTTTCTAAAAATTGCCTGATTTTAATTTAGAAAATCAAAAATAATTATTAATTTTATTGTTTGGTTTATTAGGCACCCAAAGCTTTATTTATTACTTATTAAATCCATTCGTAAACATAGTCAGTCATCTAAATCAAAAGCTCTTAAGTACCAGTAGGTCCAGTTGGTCCCGGTGGCCCTGTCGGTCCTTCTGGTCCCCGTTCGCCATCATAGCCCCTTGGCCCACGCAAACCCGGCACACCTGGTGGACCTATCGGGCCAGGACTGCCTGTGTGACCGCGTCGACCGGATGGTCCTTGCGCGCCGGTCAAGCCAGCGCGCCCGTCCGTTCCTCGTTCACCTTTCTCACCCTTTGGTCCTGGGGCACCAGGCACGCCTGGTGGTCCTGGAGGCCCAGGCGGGCCAACTTGTGTTACGAAATTCGACGCAGCCAATGCGATGAAGCCTGCGAAAGAAAATGATGAAAAATATTTAGCCTTCCACTTATATTAAGAAGATGTATGTTACGCGTACCTAAGCAGGCCAACAGCAGTATTGTTAGTCGCATGGTTGAGCAGCATTTAACAGCGTTAAGGTATGCGATGTCTTATTTTATAGTAATACTTGTTTGCTGATTTGCTAAGGTGGTTAAAGTGCAAATTTTATGATTTCTTTGCTCCACAAAAGACATTAATTTGAATAGATCAATCAATCAATTGGGTCAACTAATCGTATAGGCATCGTAAAACTTAAAATTAGATGAAGAAAAAATACCTATGCAAATATTAAGTAGAGAAAGAAAGGTTAAAATTGGGAATAGATATTATATTACATACGTAAAAGTCTAGTTTTCTGCGCAAAGATTCTATCACTTCAAATGGCGGTTTCCCATCTCTATATAAAGTTGTCCACTGATTCGCTTGGCTTCAGTTCAGCTAAGCTTCAGAGATGAAAGTCACAACGAATACAATCAGCGGTAAACATAATTTATAGCAACTCAGTAAGCAAAACATTTCAAATTCAAACATCTCTATCTTCCAATCTAGCTTTCGTTCTTATCCTGGCTACTTTCGCCATACCCACCATCCAAGGAAAACGTCGGCTAGCTTCAGCAACCGATACGAAAAATGAGCAACGCGCGTTTGGTTTACGTCAACAATCCGTAGTATATCCGTCGGCACAATGTCTTTGTACGCCTGGCCCACCGGGTCCTACCGGACCACCAGGACAATCAGGCCTGCAGGGTAATCGCGGTGACAAGGGTGACGAAGGTCTTCAAGGACCTCCAGGACCAGTTGGACCAACCGGACAACGTGGTTTACCTGGTCGACCAGGTATTGCGGGTCCAATAGGACCACCAGGCCGACGTGGTAGACGTGGTTTTCCCGGCGAACGTGGACCTGCAGGACCAACAGGTCCACCCGGACCAACAGGGCCTACTGGTCCTGCTGCGGCAGCAGCTGCAGCTCGCTCGTTGGATCAGCGCGTGGGTGAGGTGGCGTTTGAGGTTATGCCGGATTATGATATACGTGTGGGTGATGAGGACGATGCTGACACTGAAGATGATGATGATTATTCAGAGGAGAGAAGGTAGATTTGTGTTTTAAAGAAATGTCAGTAAAGGTGTTCTAAACGTATGGAAATAAATAAAATTGTATGCTTTTGAGGGAAAAATTTAAAGTTGGTACAGACATAAGTATTCATTATGTGTACAACTATTTCTTGGAAGATGCCAGTCTGGTTTCGAAACCGTAATAGCTGAGTGGCATCAAAATCTGAGAAAAACTATAGAACACACAATACGTTTTAGCCACAATACGTTTTAGGTAGGTTAGGTTAGGTTATCTCGGCTGCCCTCATCCCTCGCAGGAAAAGGGCACCCTTAGGCCACCATGGGCTCGTTGTGATATAATTTTATAGACTTTATATGTCCCTCCTCTAACCTAAGAAATTGAACCACTTCGTAGCTCTTATGAAGCGTTCAGCCAGTTCAGCCAGAAATTCAAAAGAATAATGGAGGAACGAGCATCGACTAGCCCTCGCCCAAGCGAGAGAGATCGGGCAGACGAAAACTAAAACTAAGTGAGAGTCCTTGCGAGTGAATCCTTGTATGGAAGTGATTCCTTAATCCAGTAGGCGGGACTGTGTATTCAAGGCGCCTAAAGTCTACTGGAAATCTTCCAAAATTCTATAGTGTCCAAACCCCATGCTACTCCATTTGATCAGCGCGTTTAATCTAGTAGCATTACAGCTTGTCTGCAGTTTACCATATAAGTCCACAGGTAGAAAGTGGAGTGTAAAGGACCACGTCTCACGCGGATATCTCCGTTACCTTGCAAATGGATTTCAAAGGCCATTTTATCGAATTACCATTGCAGATAAATTTAGTCTGTACATCGAATTGGACCAGCATAAGCCCTATATTTGCCACACACAATACACCACAGCTTCAAGGATTCAGATGCAGACCAGAAAGTTGAACACTACCCTTACAAAAGTGATGACTTTGTGAAACTTAAAATAACAGAACTTATTCAATCAATGCGACAGGATATTTAAGAGCCAAATAAAGCAAAGCACCGTACTCTACTTCCAGACGGTAAAGAAAAATTATAGAAAAGATGAAAACCAAAGTCTGCTCTTTCTTATATTTTTTTGCAACTACGAAACGGTACACCGAGTAGTTTTATATGCTTGTACTTACAAAACAATGATCTGTTATAGATGCGGTGGTGTTACGTACCTCGGCCGTTCCAACCGCCAAGGCAGCGTAACTTTGAACCTCCTTCACCCGAAGAGCAGGAGCGGATTGGAATCTCGGCCGTTCCAACTTCCCAAACAGCGCGAATTTGTACGTCGTGTAATCGAAGCGTAAGAGCGGATTGAAACCTCGGTCGTTCCAACCGCCAAAGCAGTGTGACTTTGAACCTCGAGCACCCGAAGCGTATAATCGAATCGCAAAAGTCGACAGTTCCAACCGCCAAGACGCTATCCCTGAAACCCGTCACGTCCGAATGCCTGCGCAATGCAAATACCAGGAAACCAGGCTGCTCGGGATCCGGTTCACTACGACCGTCACACAGTGGTCAGAATGGAGAATCTAGCGAGACAAAACTATTTGAGCAGATTCGCGTTGATGGATTTGTACACCATTTCGTATCTACCAGTTTATTTAGCCACTGATTACAAATCTTCAGTTAGACTTCAAAATCAAATATGGCAGATCCAGTATGGCATTCCGAAGCAGTTGTAACTCCAAAGCAGTTTGCTTTGCACTTGATATGGTTGCCGTGGCACTGTTATATACCAGGAAATGAGTACGCGGAGGAGCTTGAAAGAGGAGATATGTGTATCCATTATCTACACTTTCCCCAGACTGGAAGAGGATAGGTATGCCACTCGCTTTTGCAAGCTTTTCCTAAGGGAACATTTCCTTGCGAAAGCGGAAATCAGATGGAAACGCATTGAAACCTGCAATAGAGGGAAGCCTACGTGGCCTGAATGGAACTTAAGAAGATCAAGAGAATTTCTCACTCTCAATAGGGGCAATATGCCACAGGCTATTGTCTTGTTCACTTAATCAGGCACTTACTCTGCGATTATCCTGCGCTATGCAGAGAAAAATAGAAATTTCTAGGACTTTTAGTTGATCTGCAACTGCAAGGCTTGCAATATGGCAGTTGCTAAGGTTTATAGACTCCACGAACTGGTTTAAGAAGAAGGGTTCTTGGATTCCTGTGGCATCACAATGGCCCATTGTCGGGACTGGGCCTAGGTGTGCTGGCTTTCTCGAAGTTCAGCAGCCACCTCAATATAATCTAATAATAATAATAGGTTGGCGCTTACAGATATGGTAATATTTGGCCGAATTTGTCCTCCTCCTTCTAATCTAAGCTAGTGGAGAATTCAACAAATAGCAATACGAGAGAATGCTCTATGCCATTCAATCTATAAATTCTATTCCATTAATTTCCACTTCGTAGCTCTTATGAAGCGCTCAGCCAGTTCTGCCGGAATTTGAAAGAATAATGGAGGAACGAGCATCGACTAGCCCTCGCCCAAGTGAGAGAGATCGGGCAGACGAAAACTAAAACTAAGTGAGAGTCCTTGTGCGAGTGGATCCTTGTATGGAAGGGATTCCTTAATCCAGTAGGCGGGACTGTGTATTCAAGGCGCCTAAAGTCTACTGGAAATCTTCCAAAATTCTATAGTGTCCAAACCCCATGCTACTCCAATTGATCTGCGCGTGTAATCTAGTAGCATTACAGCTTGTCTGCAGTTTACCATATAAGTTCACAGGTAGAAAGTTGAGCAAGGTCTCTAGGACTTTGCTCGGCGTTGATGGTAAAGCTGCCGTGATCTTCATGCGCGCCACTTGTTGAACCTTTGCTAATTTGTTTGTTATTGTAGATTAATCTACGGACTGCCACCAAACCATGATGCCGTACACAGCCGCTTTGGACATCCGAATTTTGGACTGCCCCGGCTGGCAAATCTTGTTCCATAACATCTCA
>NW_016183002.1:0-5706 GCF_001687245.7 Rhagoletis zephyria | reverse complement strand
TAAAATTACTATAATATTACTAAAACTTAATGGGCTACAAAACTGCATACCAAGCATTTTTCAAAAAAATTTTATTAAGAAGCTTGAATTGTTTGAGGAATTTTTATAATTTTTGTACAAAGCTTGAAATGTGGATTTAAGTGACCCGTGTTATATAATGCACTAGACTTTTATAAAAAAAATACTAAACATCGAATAAACAAAAGTAGTATAGCCAAAACTAGTCAAAATAAAAAGATTATATTATTTCTTCCTCCACTGTATATAGTTAGATAGATATATATGTAAGTTAAGTTTATAATAAAGAGCTTAAGTTAGGTCTATAACACTGATATATTTATGAATTTCAACATTCTACTTAAAATTACATCCAAAATTACTTGTACTATTGCTGTGTGAATATATTTGTTATATAAGGGCGAGCGCCCACTCGTGGCCGTCACCATAATATTGTTATAACTTTGAAACTACTTGTTGTTTAAGCCTGAAGCTTTCCCAAAAAATTAAAGATTTTCTGCACATCAGCATCAAATTACCTTTCTAATTATTCGAAGTATAGTTTAGCCGTAAAAGAGGTCTAAAGGAAACATGATTGTCTATTTATATATAAGATTACTTACCTGTTCATACCTACCAACCCGATAGGTAGACCAGAAAAAAAATATACAACCTAACGTTTGCACATTCTATAGGCTTTATAGTTTCGATTGGTATATAATTTGTTCTATAAATGAGTGCAAAAATTAAAAAAATAATCCTTTTTGAATATTTCATTAAAACCATGCTGGCCAGGATTTTTTTACCTTAATTTTCATACAAAATAGATTTCATCCATTTAACAGATGAGTGGAGGTCGTGCATTATTCAGATATTAGACTAATAAATTTATTGTTACGTAAACAACATGTTTTTTACAGTTAAATTTCTTTATTCCTCTCCTCCATAATTCATGCAGTAGAGGATTAAATTTATTTTCATTAAGACTGCATATACTTTAAACTCATCTCATGACTGAAAATATGCGTTTTTCTTACCTTTTTTTTAATAATCTAGTCCGTTTTTATTATTATTGGCCATTGTAGTTCCATACCCTTACCGAAATATTACATATAACAAAAAGAAAAGGGAAATTCGCACAATCGTGCTTTGTTCATTTTAATTATCTTGACATTCGTGACATTTTATAGTAATTTTGGCGCCAAGTGAATTTAAATTAATCGTATGGCCTTATCTGAAGTCGAAAGGAACTAAAAATTCATTTTAAGTCCACCAGATTAGGCAATGATTAATGGAAACTGAGAACGCAAAACTTCAGCTTTTAAAAAATTTAAATATTGCTTTATGACATCATTTGAAGCTTGCAATTTCTAAATTACGTAACTATTAACCAAGTGTATGAGTCGTTGTGTGTGAAGTTTCTCTTTTTTCGCCCTTGAACTTGACACTTGTACACATCGTCCATGGAGTGCCAAAGCTCCTGTTATCCTTTCAGGTTCACGGCCAACAGTGCCATAATTTTCCAATTAAGAAAATTACGATTGTATCCATCACCACCATTTCCTTCTCAGCTACTGCACTCACTTACTTGGCTTTCACTTGAATTTTTTTAATACTTTTGTTTTAGTTGTCAGATCATGTCCTGCGCTTGGGTGATTTAGTACGGCGCATGGTCTCTTGACCAACACAATCAGAATTGTTTTTATTCGCAGAAACAGTACATGGATTGAAGAATGATGTGGGAGGTGAACCGCCTGGAAGCGGGAACCGTATGCCAGGCGCAGTTGTTGCCTCTGTTCTGGTCTGCTATGTTACATGGCCCTCCCTCGACGTCTAGACAGCCGCAAATTGATTTTTGAGCGCCACGCGATCGTAAAAATATTCACACGCAAAAACACAAACAGTTTAAGCTGTAACAAGAATAAAACAATATTGCGGTGTTTGTGTGCACATGCAAGAATTTAAATACTCGCCGCCGAGGGCTCCTTTGTTTTGCCATTCTTGTTGCATCAACAATCATGAATCGCCGTTTTTGTTGTTGCAACAGCCACTGCCGTCTTCTTTGCAGCACTTATTGTTATTGCCATCAGTGTTGTGGCCCGTTTGCATGCAACACATGCACAATATGCACAACTATATTTCTTCAGCATTGGAATCGACGCCACCGTGTCGTTGTCGTAGGGATTTCCACTGGGGTGCTTGTGGCGCTTGTGGCACTTGCGGGCGCTTAAATTCCACTTAAGCCACTTTATGACTTTTGGTCTTCGCCACTCCGATTCGCAAACTTCTTTCCTTTCATAGTTGGGTATGAATGCCAAAACAGAAATCGCTTCTCCCGTTGATGTTCAGAAATTAAATTCCTCGCATGCGATTTTACTTTGGAATTGGTGCCAAATTTATGTGAGCTGAACACATAAGTCATAGAAGTTTGCACAAAAGAAGAAAGCTTTCATGCATATCGTCAACACACGGAAATATTCTGATTCGTTTCAATTATTCTGTTTGATTATTTTCTAAAATTTATTTGTTATTCGCGTGATGTGATAATTTCTACATCAGTGCTTATCAGTTTTCGTTACATTTTGATGTTTTTCGCGTGAAATGAATGGCTTTGGACTGGATTTTTTATGTAATTTCAAATGTGCACATAGCAAATAGTCTTAGTCCACCACGCTATTGCTTTACGACAGTGTTAACGGATCTATAGATCATTTTGGGGGCTCCATGTTCTACAAAAAAGTCGTGAACAGGCAAAGAAAACCTTCAACGCCTTGCTGATAACACTATCCAAGGGCTAGCTTTATTCGGTTGATGGTGGTTTCGTCACGCAGCCCTGTTATGCCGATTACCAGATCGTCTGCGTATGGCAATGAGTAGGTATGTTTATAACCGTAGTCCACAAAAAAGAGAATACAACCCCTTGAGGGCAATCCCTTATGGCTGTTGTCGATGCTGTCGTGTCACCTAATGTTTCGTGTTCTTAGCTTTGATAACGACCGATGGGGCTGAGGCGTGAGAGGTGAGAACTACCACTCCGTAGGACCTGCGTTCGATAGCGTCGCCATTTGCCTAATACTACTTGAGATCAATTGTAGTACAACCGCGTTTCTGATTTTTCAGGCATGGCTGGGTTAGGCAAAGTTTGTTTAGACAATGTTACCTTGTCAAGAGTTCACTCGGTGATCTCACAGACTCAGAACAGAAGTTTGGTAAATAAAATTCCTGTCTTTAAATCATCCCAATATTTTAAAGTTTCAAAACAGTTCTCGCGGGTATTATGCCCAAGAAGTCTGTAGCGCTTTCTTCGTAGTGCGGAACATTAACATAGATAATAGTTAACAAATTTGGTTTACATATATTTACAGCTTATACAGAAAAAGGGGTTTCCAATGAACCGAACCCGAAATAATGCGGCCAATAAGCGAACGCTTTATTTACCAATCACCGAGCGATAGGCAAAGCCAAAGCGGCCAGTTTAGTTAAAAAGCTGTTAGTAGCTAAACAGGACTTCTCCCCTCCTTTGGTAAAGGTGTGTCATTGAAAGTTATATGCCTGCACTAAGCTCCCAAGGCTTGTAGCAGACCCTTATGTGTTGCCATCGAACGAAACTCATTGTCCATAGCACAACTATGCTCTAGTACCCAGTATAGATTGACATATGCTATTAAAGAGACTAGGGGAATTTTTGGCTTTCATGAAATCACATCGAGTTAAGCGTTTGCACTTTAGGGTCTTGTTGGCAGCATTGGGGACCTAATGGTAGTCCTATCATATTTTCCAACTTTGCAGAGATCGGAGCCTGAAAAGGCTTGCAGCCATTTAAAACTTTTAAATTAAAAGTTTATAGGCCAGAATAATTTCACCTTCTGTGGTCAAAGCCCCCGAAATCGGATAGTCAAAGTATTTCTGTTTGATCCCAAGTTTGTTTGAAATACAAGTTTGGTTATGGAATTAACTTATGCTTTTCCATTATGCATTGCTCATTATGCATACTTACATGCATAGCACATAAGTACATATGTACATGCATACATATATATATATATATATATAANATATATATATATATATATAAATACATAGTATATCATAAGGTGCTTATTGTCGATTGCTCTCGGACATATTTCCGGTTCAGTTCGATTACGTTTCCTTTCCTTTCCATACCTCATTAATCACAATTTGCCCAAGAGTAGGGTGACCAAAAAAGTATTGAGGCAGCGAATAATACGAATATCTTTATTTGCGGATTTCTATTGTACAATCTATTCAATCGCTATAATTGAGATTAATGGGCACTTTTGTTATTCTAGCACAAAAGTCTTAGAAAAAAAGCTCTCTCACTCACCAATCGTAGTGGCACTTCATGCCGGATAGAGGAAACGGAAACGAGAGACAACACTGCGGGAAAAAGGAAAGCGGTAGAAGGCCAGTCCTGTCAGGAGGGAGCCGTCCCACCCCATCTGTCTGTATAGCAAACAGCCGTGAATCCCACTTTGGCTCCAAAACATAGAAGTGAAGTTTTCTAATCCTGACTTTATTTCGTCAGTCTATCAGTCCAGTTAAGTCCCTAGTTCGTCAGTTAGCCTAGGTCTAACATCCCCTTTTTCCTGCCAAGTCGCCACGAGGGCAACACCAACACCAAACGGCAGAAAACTCAGCACGCCATCTCGCCTAACTCTTGCTTCACCTATAAACAATGATAACGTGCATTCCTTTTTTTCTGAAATATATATATACAATCTTTATTCACTAAGTATACTACTTACTACCACAAAATCTACTTAAATTCAGATTATNTTATTAACTATTAACTTAGCTCTTTATTATTACTACTACTCTGAACACCTATTTACTCCATTTCTTAATTTATTTATTTATTAATTAATTAATTTATTTATTTTTTTTGACTACCCTAATACAGCCTAACTTCTATCTTGTAATTTCAATATCTTTTCAAACGCGCAAGTAGATAAAATGAAAAAAAAAACAGCAGCCACCTAGCTACCTGTTGGGCATACGGATGTATTTTAATATATGTGCGTGTGATGTAGTAAAATATGTTGTATTAAAGGATTGTTACTCACCACACTAATCCACCGATGATGGTACCAACATGCGATGCTAGCTGAAAGGGTAAGAAAGGTAAAACAACAATCCTACATAACATAAATGGGAACAGAAGACCTGCACTTGATCATCGAGCAGATTAAGTGAGCTTCAGTTCTATTCTCGCTGCAATTGCCTTCGTGTAAAATTTGTGTGCTAGTGCGCGTGTGAAAAAAACCAAAATCTTACAAAAAGAAAAGTTCAAAATAACTAAAAAAAGAATTAAAGGTAAGGTTTACGAAAATTTTAGCCTTTTTACGACAGAAGGCCATAAAGCCAGTTGGCAAATTATTATTATTATTATNTTTATATATTTTTTTTTCATTTAAACCTACCAAAAAGCTTATGTGATAAAAATGTAGCTATGTACCAAAAAGTGCAAAAAAACGTGGTTAAACTTAACTAACCAAAAAAAAAGTATGTTAATTGTATAAAAAGTGTGTGAAAAAAAGTGTGTATAAAAAAATTTTCTACGAGATGTGTTCATTACGTAAAAGATGGATTTTATCCATAAAATCAAAAATAATTAAAAAAAAGAAATACATGTATATACCTATATGTAAAAGCCTAAATTCTACTCTTCTATGGAGGCAAAAACAATTT
>NW_016183001.1:0-5706 GCF_001687245.7 Rhagoletis zephyria | reverse complement strand
TCAAAATTTTCTTTTTGATGCAGAAATATTCCTAGAGCGTCTAGATGCAGAAAGAAAGAAGAAGAAAAGAAAGAAAAGTGAAGAATTGAGTCCGGTCTCAGCGATGGAATCAAACCAGAATTCAGTCTCAGAGAACTCAACAGTATAGAATCTCTTCAACAAAGGTAATGGTGGCGTACTATCCTGTAGCATTGAAAATACACAAGTGCTTAAATCTCTGCCGCCAGCAATTTTCGCCGCGCCCCACTCATTTTCATACCAGCATCCGGTTCTTTTTAGTCTGCAGGTGGCTTTTAAGGCTTCCCCACGTATGAAATCACAAAGTGACGGTAAGTGCAGAGGTGCGTCAAGAGTACTATATACCACTCGAAAAATTTAAAGTTAAATAAAGAGGCTGTCAAGCAACTATTTTCGTTCTTTACATCGAAACCAGATAAATTTTCGTGGATCCACATACAACTCATGGACCGCCATATTTTTCTCTCGTTACCGTTGACCCTTCGTCGAGTCTCCCGTGGACCACCTGAACCACTTTGGGAATCACTGGTTTAGACCAAACCCAACTCTTTCCAAACCGCTAGTTGTTTTTAATTATTGATCAAATAAATAAAAGTTCAAAATAAATAAGTTAAAAAATATTATGAAACAACATCACAGGCTAAGACATAAAGACAGTTGTTGTCAAAAATAAGTAACTTGGAGTTGCAGTGGAGTTTCAAAAAAATTTGTGTTTCTTCTTTTCAAAGGGGTTTTTGTTATTATCAATTTTGTGTAATTTGACATCCTTACATTTCGAAATATCGAAGTTTCAAGTATTTCTGAAATTTACTGTTGCATAAAAAGTGGGCGTAATTTTAGTCCGATTTCAATAATTTTCAGCGTTTTGCTTTTATGTGGCAAGCAATATAATCATACCGAGTTTGGTAGACATTGATGGAACGGCTGCCGAGATACACATATGTGGTAGGCGGTGCCACGCCCATTTTCCCAAATTTTATCATAAACGTATTTTTTGCTAAACAGTTATTGCAAACATCAATTTTGAATAAATTAGCTTCAGTATTTACTGATTTATCGAATCGTATTTATTTCGTATTTCTCTAAATTACCGTTATATGGGATGTGGGCGTGTTTATTGTCCGATTTTAAAACTTTTCAGCACTTTGGTATGAGAAATTGGTGGAGCGGTTACCGAGATATACACATGTAACTATAAGTGGGCGTGGCTACGCCGATTTTCCAAAAATTCATAATATACTTATTTCTCGTCTAAAAACCATTGTAAGTAACAATTTTGGGGGAATAAGCTTCAGCAGTTGCTAAAATATCGCAGCTTTCGTATTTCTGAAAACTACCGTTATATGGGAGGTAGGCGTGGTTATTGTTCGTTTTTGTACAATTTCAATTTCATCCGTCCTACGCTGAAAAGAAGTACACATAAATCACAGCTTCATCGATTTTTTTTTTCATTCTGATCATTTATGTATACATTTGTCTATATCTATCTTGATTCATTTTGCCTGTTACGAACAACCGTTATGTGAACAAAGTATTAATACTCTTGTGCACAAGTGCGCTCGGGAATAAAAATAACGCTTAAAATCGCCAACCCACAGTGGGAGAAATGGGCAATTTCTCTCAAAAAAAAAAAAAACAAATTTTAGATGTAATATTTTTTTATAAAACTAATTCTTATAAAAAAATATTTTGCTTATTATTTTTGATAGCTTTCTAAAATGTTTTTTATTTAATCACCTTATATGAGAATATATGAAAAATTTATGTATGTTTTTTAACAAAATAAATAAATTGTTTAATAAAGCTATTGTTTTATGCGTACAAGAAAATATGTAGAAACTATTCCGAGGCAGAGCTTTCGGAAATATGGCATCAGTTAACTCATTTACGTCTGCAAGAAACTGTTTGTCCTCCTCATTATTGAATTATTAGATATTGAGTATTTAGCTATAAATCCAAGGCACCAATCTTTAGTGAATTCCCATCGACAGATCATTTGCGAATTCGTAATCACCATGATATTTATGGGGCGGACCTGGATTTGGTTCAAATCATTAATAAACTAATTGATTCTATTGGATCCTCAATTGGTCCCCCTGATTTTATTAAAAAATAATAAAAATTTGCAGAATTTTGACATATTGCTGGTCTGTCTGTTGATTTTTTTATGGAATTCAGCTATGTATATATTGATACACGGAACCAAACTTTTATAAAGTTAGTTAACAAATAAAGAATAAAATTTACACACATACAGTGGTCGCAAAAATTTAGTCGCACCAAATTTTGACAAGTTTTCACAATTATTATTACTTTTTTTCGTTATTGATTTGATTTATTTTTTTTTTATAAATTTATAGTTAATTCTTTAACAAAACCTGTACAAATCCAAGTTTCAAACTTTGTGTAATAAAAAAATCTACAAACTTTCGTAAAAATTTCGAGCTTTTTAATTAGATTTTCTTGAAAAATTTTGAGTATGCAGTTTTGTAGCCCACTCAATTCTAGTAAGTGCAAGTCTCAAGTGGCTAAAAATTTTCGTTTTGAAATTTTTTTTTTTCCTAAAGTGTTGCCAATTGTTCCAGTTTTAGAAACACTGAAAATTCACTTCAGCTGAACGTTCAGTTACGACATATGTATGTCGTTGGGGTAACACTGCATTTTTTTAGTTTTAACCAAAACATCGTAGCTTGGATAAATATTGTGGATCCGTTCTTTGGCACCATATTTACGATGACCATCCGTCCTGTATTATACGGGACAGTCCTCCTTTTAACCCATAGTCCTGGTAATTTATTTAATTTATACGGGATGCCAAATTTTCTGTATTTCTTTTAATGTCCTGTATTTAGTCTCGTATTCGGTGTTCTGACGCCGTAACAGCTTCTGCACATGTTTCACCAAAATTTTAAACTTTTTAATTAGAATCTTTAGAAAAAAATTTGGTTTGCGGTTTTGTAACTCATTAAAATTGAGTATAATAAAGTGCGAGTGGAAGGTGCTGCTCATTTGCTTCCTCTTCAAAAAAAAAAACAAAAAAAAAAAGCCAAAAATTAGTGGGTAAGCATTACCGACTTAAAATTGCATTTTATTATACTAAAATTCAACAAATATTTTTAACAAATTTTACGGGGTAAAAATCTCGAGAAAATTACCCTACAAATTTGTGATGTTACTATACGGATACTGTTTCATGGAAAACAGTATGGAAAAAATGCAAATATTTGTCCGGGTCTATAATTGTCACTCATATTGCATTGTTAAGATATTGTTGCCTCATCTAAAAGAAGGTTCTCATTAAGGATAGGTTTTTGCTCAGCACACAGTTTTAAGTATTTTGAAGATTCAGATTTGAGCTTAACTTTTCGTGCGCAGTCTTTTCAACGACGCACTCTGCAAAAGGTTTGTTTTTACGTCGATAAATTGTTGGTTCAGGGAAAATTAGATCACCATCTAACCATTCCTTATTGCGCTCTTCAAATATTGCTCTTATCCTGTGACTCGCCTTCCACTCATCCAGCAATTTACTAAAAAAGTTTTTTAACTATTTTTGAATTTGTTGGCTTTGCTTCCCGCTATATTTGGAGTGATCAATAATATTAGAAAATACATACATAATTTTCCCCAGCAAAAAAAACTTTTTAGTTGGCACGGGTCGACTTACGAAAAGTTTCAAGACTTCCTGTAAGAACAACAATGGCGACTTAGTTACCAATGTCCTGAACGTACCTAATTTATGAAGGAAATAATTTTCCACCCTACATATTGGGTCTGCTGGTCAACGAAGCCAAAGTGTGTCGAAGTATCTGCTGTCATCAAACAAAAGGCTTGGACCACCATTAAAACCGATAATACTAATAAACTTTATGTTGGTATTATCGAACGTTAAATTTACGAGTGTTGGTTCATATAAAGCTAGTTTGTTCCCTTATTTATGGCCGCTGCTGCATGTCTGGGTTTTATATTAAAATCTACAACTTTGTGTTTCACAAAAATATTTACACAAGCCTACACGACTAAATAAGTCTTCTTTAACTAACATTTAAAAAGCATTTGGTCTTTATTTAAAAAGAAAACATTAGTTTTCTATATTCGGTGCTAAAGTGTGTAATTGGCTGACGCAAGTTAAGAACATTTATTATTAACTTTGTGGTAGTTTAATTTTTGATATAAAAGTGCCGTTAGCTTACGAATTCCTAACAGAAGCCTACAAACTCTAAAACAGCGGCTTTCATATTCTTTGAATTATTTTCATGAATATATAAATTAATCAAAATGAGAGCACACTTAGCAGTCGCCTTGTTTGGACTCATTGTCCTTTCTTGTCAAAGTAACTCCCTTTTAAATCAATTTGCAACTTTACAGGAATTACGCTGTGCCATCTGGTACCAAAATTCGGTGATCCATACAATAACCGGGGTAGCACACATGGGGACGTTATAGCTAAGTCTATTCAAGGTGAAATCGAGCAGGCTGTTGGCGGCATCGCGCAGGCTGTTGGCGGCATNGTGAGTATACCTCCCAAAAAATAGCATTCAAAAAGTAACTCCCTTTTAAATCAATTTGCAACTTTACAGGAATTACGCTGTGCCATCTGGTACCAAAATTCGGTGATCCATACAATAACCGGGGTAGCACACATGGGGACGTTATAGCTAAGTCTATTCAAGGTGAAATCGAGCAGGCTGTTGGCGGCATCGCGCAGGCTGTTGGCGGCATTGAGCAGGCTGTTGGCGGCATCGAGCAGGCTGTTGGCGACATCGAACAAACCGGTCTTCTGGAAAAACTTCGCACTATTGTTTCTCATATTGTTGGTGATAGCGATGAAGAAGAAGGCTCTGGTNCGAACAAACCGGTCTTCTGAAAAAACTTCGCTCTATTGTTTCTCATATTGTTGGTGATAGCGATGAAGAAGAAGGCTCTGGTTCAGGCCCTTCCGAAGCGGCTGAGAATGAAAGCAGCACTGACGGTCCCTTTTCGGGATCACAAGAAAATGGTACAATAGTTGTAGCTACTGCCGTTGCTTCTGTTTCGGATTCACCTGAAGAGGAAAGTACAACCGTTTCTAGTTCCGAATCACCTGTGGATGAAAGTACTACTGAGGTTTCTTCTGAAACACCAGCTGATTCCAGCTCCGAAGCACCGCTTCTAGTTCTACTGAGGATGATAGTACGACAGCTTCAAGTTCCGAATCACCTGCGGATGAAAGTACTACTGAGGTTTCTTCTGAAACACCAGCTGATTCCAGCTCCGAAGCACCGCTTCTAGTTCTACTGAGGATGATAGTACGACAGCTTCAAGTTCCGAATCACCTGCGGATGAAAGTACTACTGAGGTTTCTTCTGAAACACCAGCTGAATCCAGTTCCGAAGCATCCGCTTCTAGTTCTACTGAGGATGATAGTACGACAGCTTCAAGTTCCGAATCACCTGCGGATGAGAGTACTACTGAGGTTTCTTCTGAAACAACAGCTGAATCCAGTTCCGAAGCATCCGCTTCTAGTTCTACTGAGGATGATAGTACGATAGCTTCTAGTTCCGAATCAACTGTGGATGAAAGTTCTACTGAGGTTTCTTCTGAAACACCAGCTGACTCAAGCTCCGAAGCATCCGCTTCTAGTTCTACTGAGGATGACAGTTCGACAGCTTCAAGTTCCGAATCACCTGTGGATGAAAGTACTACTGAGGT
>NW_016183000.1:0-5706 GCF_001687245.7 Rhagoletis zephyria | reverse complement strand
AGTGAGTAGATTAATAAGCTGAAATTGAGGGACTTACGCACTGCCAAAACAACACTCTCTCTACCACTCTATGGAGCTGAAATAATTGTGAAACGAATACAAGTCAAACAGAAAAAGGAATCAAGCTACATTCACATACACGGGTGCAAAAACAGAGGAATAGAGAAACAAGCGGCAGGGTTCGGTTAGACTGATACCAACTTTGGAGTGGTGGGTGAAAAAAGGTCCGGCGAAGTTAACTATGCGTGTACTATACCACGCACCTTTTATCAGGTCAAAGAAACTTGAGGAAATATTTGCAAAATGGGTAAAATAGCGCCTGCCAAATGCATTCAAGATTCAAGCAAACGAAAAAGATTTACTTATTTTATAGTTACAAACCAAACTCATTACCGATTTACATACATATATATATATATATACCACAAAAGCACACCCGACCATTTGCTCTCAACACTCGATAAATAACCATATCAAAATAGAGTCGAATAAGTATGAAAACTCAATCAAAATACATACACACTTACATTAAAAACACAAAATGTTAAAGGGACCCAGATCATACCAGTTTTAACTTCATTAATTGAATGGAATTTTAGTATTTAAATATTAATGCTTTCAGTTGGAAATTGAATAAATATTCCTAAAGAAACAAAAAAGCTAAAAAAGCGTAGGTCAAAAGTAAAATGGCCTAAATTGCCAGAGATATAATTGAAAATGTAAAGCGCGCCTAAGCCGACCGGACTTACGCGTAAATACCCTTAAGGGATGAGGAAAAGTAATGAAATTGGGATTAAAATTTAACGAACATTTGTGCACTAAAATTAGCTAACCTTCAAAAACAAAGGCAATGGGAAAAAAGTAAGCACTTATGTACGAATTTCTAGAAAAGTCAAAGGTTAAGCAATAAATCCTTGCACTTACATAAGTAAATAAATACATATTTATGCAAATATATTTTGTGGTTTTTATATTTATGCTTGTATGTGATATTAAAATTCAGGGACAATTCGCAAAGTTAATGTTTCCCTTTTTTGTTTATTTTTTCACACAAGTAGTATAATTATGTCCGACCAAAATAAATCGTAAATCACTAAATTAGCACATACACAGTAAAAAGTCAATCTCTAAAATTGTACATTTATAATGAAAAATCATTTTATTAAATAACATAACTTTGGGTCGTGGATTATGAAGCTGTATACGAGTTTTGTAGGTAATTTTCCAAAGATAAAAAAAAAATCACTCTGACGAAGAAAATCGATGGATAAATAAAAAAGTTGTAAATGATTTTTTGTATGAAATATGAGCAGGAAAGAATGTTACTCATACGCCATGTAGGAAGGTGTGTGAATATGACCCTGTAAATAGAAGCATTTTTTCCTGCTAATAAATATTTAATTAATCACCTTTTCCATCCATTTTCTTCGTTAGTAGCTTGTATTTTTTTGTAAAAGAACAAGGAATATTTACAAAAAAATGAAAAAAGTGGTAAAAAAATCTTTTTTTTTTGTTTTTAATTTCTTCCTACAAATTCGTTTATTCATGGTCAGCCTGCCAAGGGTACTCTCATACCTAGGGAATTCAACATGTGGATTTCAAATGACTTCAGACAGGCGGCGATTAATTTAATCTAAGTGGACTTAGAAGGCAGTACTAACTATATTACGCTGGTTTGGAATACAAGGATACGTAGATAGTTTCCCATAACAGAAGAATGGAAGGAAGGGCATCGATACTGATGGTTCGTAGATGAATCAGGGGAACGGCTTCGCTTTCTACTCGGAGGACCTGCAGCTCAGTCAGTATTTTCGTGTACCACACGACTTCAATATCCATGATGGGATTTATACTTTAGAGAAAACATCTAGTCTTCTATTAAATGTCTCGGTTTCAGGCGGGAAATTCAATATCTTCGTCGATATACAAGCGGCTTTGAAAATAACCAGGGGTTATTGAGAAATGCTGCCATCACTGGGCAATCTCTACGTCCCTCTTTATTGGGTTCTCCGACATTGCAATATACTTAGAACCAAAGGAGAGAGCTGATGAAACGATCATGTATAGATCTGAGATACTGATAAATGAGGTAAAAAATACTTCATAGAGAACTAGCGTTTAGTAAGCATATTAGGAAAACAGATGTGTAAATTATAGGCATAACAAAGCACCTATGAACTAAACGAGATGATTGCGGGGCCTCAAGGTCATTATGGCCGCGGCTAAATAGGAAGGCGGAAGACCTTATGAAACTCCTCAGATCTGCAGTAAAAGCTTTTACCAGCATCGCTTTCTATTTTTTCTTTTAATGCTTTCTAGATACTTTCTGTTCTCCTTGTAGAAGGAACTCAATTTAAAATTGTTCCATTTCCTGGTACTAACTCCAGCGGGCACTAACAATGGGCAATTATGTTTATGAGCGGAGGTATAGAACTTTCTATATGTGGGACAAACTCTTAACTAGTCGATAATCTAGAGAACGGTTCAGAAGAAAGAAAAAGAAAAGATCCGAACAGGTACGATAAGCTACTAAATAGTCACTATTTAAAACTAAAAATTGCCACTGTGGATGGCAACCAAGAAGCGAATAATCTGTAAATAAAACTTATACCACACGGAGTCTAATGCGGATGTACTCTCTTTAGAGGCTAATTGGAAATTATCTGCAGGGATATCGAAAGAGACATCCTATTCTTATGAACACATATATATGTATGTACAGATGGTCAAACATTTCCAGCTAACCAATTTAGTACACATCACGTATCTGCAGTTAATTTATTTATTTATTGTTCGATATGGCCACTCAAAGGAACAAAGGATACAACAATCACAAAAAATAGGCAAGCAACCACATACATAAATATGCAAGAGTATTTGTGCAAACAAAGGCGCTGGGTGTGGGTCTGGCGTCTGGCGTCCGGCGCGCTTCTTTTACATATCACAACACCGTCATGCCAACCGTTCAACCACAACGATTGCCAGGAAATGGAGAATGGGGTGTCGTTTAAACGACACACAGACACACACACACACACACATACATAGCAAAGTAGCCGTTGAAAGCTAAAGCCGATTGGCGTTCATCCAAGCGGCGTGCAACGGTTTAGCGGCGTGCAACAAACAGAATCGTTGTCAGCCGGTATTAGCCTGTCTAAATGTAGGGATTTTTCGGCTTTTGGCCTTTATTGTTTGGCGTGCGTTCGGTGTGCGTTCGTGCGGGCGCTTGTACATCTTTGTCTGGTTGCTGTTGTTGCGCCCCTTTTGATTTGTTGTTACCTACCACCTTTGTAGTAAGTGTCCCCAGCTGCCAGCTACTAGCCTTTGCGTACGCCAGCGCTGATTGTTGATTCTTTTGATCGTTTGACTGCATACACTTTTCATGATTTTTTTGCTTCCTCGTACAAGCGTATTTGCCAGTTGTAAATTCTGCTTTAAGAGCGCTACTCACAGTTTTCTCGTTAGCTTTTCGCTCTTAACTCCGAAATCATAAAGCTTTTGCGCTCTCTTAAAATTGAATATATTGCCCATACTAAGTAAATGTGTCTCGTCGTTCTTTGCTTGCTTTTTTCTGCTTGTTCTCCACTACCCAATACTTCTTTGCTCATTGCTTGATTTGTCGCATTTAAATCGTTTAGTGTTAGATTTTACTTTGTAATTATTTTATTTAATATTCAGTTGGAAAGTTCTTCGCAGAGTACATAAGTTTTTGTCTGCATACAAACTAAAACAACGCATTGGAATATTCAAAGAGTCATCCAAACATACTATGTATGTGGGGCATTCCATACCAAAATGGACGGGGTTCACACTTCATGTGTTGGACAAACATAAATAGTAAATAATTATGAAATTTGAGCTTGATTAATACATTTTTAAAAACTTTACAGCACAAAAACAAATCGATTTAAAAGTTTTCCAAATATCTCGAGAACGGGGCGAGGAAAAAATTCACATATACACATCGAAATTCTCTATGGAAAGAAATATTTTTCAAATATTTTTTCTTGCGCTTTTTTTTTCATATACAAATTTTTTGATAAAAAAAATAGCTTTAAGAAATATGCCATCTCCAAAAAATAATTGAAAAAAATCACAATGAGTGTTGCGCAATATTTAAGTTGAGTAAAATGAGCACATTACAAATTTTAAATTTTTTTTTGAGTTTTTTTAGAATTTTTTTGAGTATGCAGTTTTGTAGCCCATTAAATCTTAGGATAATAAAGTGCAAGTTTTAAGCGATTACAAAACCAGCGTTAATTTTTTATTTTTATTTTCTTTGAAAACGGTTTTGCGCATTTTCTTCCATAAGAAAAAAGTTCAAAAAGCCGTCAGCACAAAAAATATTAAAAATCAACGCAATTTTGTAGTTGCTTAAAACTTGCACCTTATTACACTAAAATTTAATGAGCTACAAAACTGCATACTCAAAAAAATTCAAAAAAATTTTAAATTTGTAATGTTCTCATTTTACTCAACTTCAGTGTAAAAAAAATCCACAACTCAAATTACTGTAGAGTGCACCCCGAAATACTATACTTAAATATTGCACAACACGCAGAGCAACCATTGTGATGTTTTCAATTTTTTGAGATGGAATATTTCTTAAAACTATTTTTTTTTATCAAAAAATTTGTAAGTGAAAAATTAAAAAAAAAATTAAAGAAAATATTTGTTTTCTTAGAGAATTTTGATGTGTATATGTGAATTTTTTTCTCGCCCCCCGTTCTCGAGATATTTGGAAAACTATTAAATCGATTTGTTTTTGTTTTTGTGCTGTAAAGTTTTTAAAAATGTATTAATCAAGCTCAAACTGCATATTTATTGACTATTTATGTTTATCCATTAACCCTAAGAAGTTTAAACAAATCAAACACATGAAGTGTGAACCTCGTCCATTTTGGGATGGAACGCCCCATGTAAAAATGTAATTGTATCTATTTCTATGTACATACATATGTGTGTATGTATATGTGATGCAGTACGTTGCTCTCTGTTAAAGTTGCTGTGGGGCAGTGCGCAAGGGTAAAAGTTAGCAGTTGGCAAGTTTAGTTAAAGTTGGTGAGTTGGAAAACAGTGTAACGGATTAAATATGCAATAGTTTGGTTTGTTTTCCAGTTGTTTTACATCTACTGCACTTAATGCGGATAAGCGTAGAATCCTACATACATATATACATATGTGTGCGCATATGTTGTTTGTATGTAACTGATAGATTCACCACCAAAGGTTGAATTGAAGATATGCTGAAACTAAAACTTTGCACTTGAAGATTTAATTAGATGCTGATTTGAAATTGACTTCCGGCAAATTAAAGCAATTTAATTTGGTGCGCCTGGGCAACACTACGGAAGTGAAATGTCCTAAAATACATTTATGTGTAGTTGGTTTCATAGCATAGTCTTATGTTAGCCTTAGCCTTAGTCTTCGTATTCGCATTTAATACACATATTTGTCTTCGTATTCGAATTCATTTTCGTCCTCAAATTGGCCCTCTTATTACCCTTCGTCGCCTTATTCGTCTTTGTATTTGTAGTCGTTTTTGTATTCGTATTCTTTTTATTCGTTCTCGAAAGCTATTTATATACAAAATTTCATGAAAATCGGACTTGCCATTAGCGAGATTACCTGTTAGAAAAAAAGGGACTTCTCTTTATATCAGAGACTGAAAATAAAAGTTATTTTAAAATTTTTGATATCAAAAAG